>NW_027187460.1:15575498-15600000 GCF_028583685.1 Petaurus breviceps papuanus | reverse complement strand
CCCATCAATTTCCCAAAAAAAAAAAAACTACTTTATAGAGCTAAAAAAAATAGTAACAAAATTCATTTCGAAGAATAAATGGTCCAGAATATCAAGGGAAATAATGAAAAGAAATGCTAGGGAAGGTGGACTAGCTATATCAGATTTCAATCTATATTATAAAGCAGCAGTCATCAAAACTACTTGGTACTGGCTGAGGAATAGAGGAGTGGATCAATGGAATAGATCAGCAGTCAATGACTATAGTAATCCATTGTTTGATAAACCCAAAGACCCCAGTTTTGGGGATAAGAACTCACTATTTGACAAAAACTGCTGGGAAAACTGGAATAGAGTATGAAAGAAACTGGTCATAGACTAACACCATATACCAAAATTAAGTCTAAATGGGTGCATGTTCTAATTATAAAGGTTGATACTATAAGCAATCTCAGAAAACAAGGAATAGTTTACCTGTTGGATTTGTGGAGAGGGAAAGACTTTATGACTAAACAAGAATTAGAGAGCACTATAAAATGCAAAATGGATAATTTTGATTACATTAATTGAAAAGCTTCTGTACAAACAAAGCCAATGTAACCAAGATTAAGAGGGAGGTGGGAAATTGGGAAAGAATTTTTACAACTTATCTCTGATAAAGGACTCATTTCTAAAATATACAGAGAATTGTGTCAAATCTATAAGAATACAAGTCATTCCCCAATTGATAAATGGTCAAAGGATATGAACACGCAGTTTTCAGAGAAAGAAATTAAAGATATCTATAAGTACATGAAGAAATGCTCTAATTCACTATTGATTAGAGAAATTCAAATCAAAACAACTCTGAGTTACCACATCTCACCAGTCAGATTGGCTAAGATGACAAAACAGGAAAATGACAAATTCTGGAGAGGATGTGGGCAAATTGGAACATTGATGCATTGCTGGTGGAGTTGTGAACTGATTCAACCTTTGTGGAGAGCAATCTGGAATTATGCCCAAAGGGCTAAAAATAATTTCATACCCTTTGACCCAGCAACACCACTTATAGGGTTATATCCCAAAGAGATCATAGAAGTGGGAGATAGACCTATATGTACAAAATTACTTATAGCAGCTCTTTTTGTGATGGCAAAGAACTGGAAATTAGGGGGGTGCCCATCAATTGGCGAATGGCTGAACAAGTTGTGGTATATGCATGTTATGGAATACTATTGTGCTATAAGAAACAAGAAGCAGATGGACTTCATATTTACCTGGAGAAGTTTATATGAACTGATGCTGAGTGAGAAGAGTAGAACCAGGAGAAATTTGTAGACAATTACAGACACAATGTATGTGTGATGACCAACGTTGATAAACTGGGCTCTTCTCAGCAATGCAGTGATATAAGTCAATCCCAAAAGACTCATGATGGAGAGAGATGTCTACATTCAGAGAAAAAACTAGAAAGAACTGAGTTTGTGTCCAGATTGAAGCAAACTACCTTATCTGTTTCCTTTCTTGTTTGGTTTTATTTCCTCTTTACCATTTTTCATTCCATCTGATACAATCTGTCTTTATAACCTGATTAATGTCTAATGTGAAAGTATTTACAGATCCTATACATGACTGTATGCCACCATGGAGGGGAGGGTGGGGAACAGAATTTGAAATTCAAGGAATTGTGGAATTGAATCTTGTAAACTAAAAGTAAACAAACAAATTAAGGAAAGAAAAAAAGTAAAGAAAAAAAAAGAATGTAGACATCATTTTCTCCATTGCACCCAACCTAATTGCTTCCAAATAAATGTGTTCATAAAGAACCATAATAATCACAGATTGAGAGTTGGAGGGGACCTTGAAGATTATCTATCAATACTATTCCATTTCTTAGAAATCGCAGTCACCAGGGGCGGAGTCATTATGGCAGAGTAGAAACAGGACCTCCATGTGGCTCCAGTTTCCACCTTCCACAATCCATGTAAAAGGGGACTCTGAACAAACTTTGGAGCTACAAAACCCACAAAATGACAAAGAGAAGCTAACCTCCCGCTGAGTACAGCCCAGCAAGCTGGCAGGAATCAGCCAGCACAGCACTCTGGGAGCTGAGCCCAGGCCCACATGAGCTGGAGGTTTTAGCCCCAGGGCAGGCCTGAACAGCTGCCGGCTGGAGGGTCTCCAGATCACCAGCAGCTCTGGTGATCCAGAATTATCGACACATAGATGCAAAGGACAAAGTGAGAGGTCAGTGCAGTGTGGACTATGGGACCAGTGGTCGGGAGAGCATTGGCTTTTGACCCCAGGGTGAGAAGCCACTGAGATGCTGGCACAGCCAGCACCACATTGCAGCTTCAGCTCCTTGCCTGCAGACTGTAGGGGTACCAAGCAAGCAGTCTGAGGGGTAATCACTCTTGCTTTAACCTGCTTGGATCTGGATTGCAGTCTATGGTGGAGGTCCTGGGGTATGTGACCAGCTTGCCAGAGTGTGAGGAGGCTTCAGAGAGGACACCCAACTAATACCTCAGGCAGCTGAGAAAACTCCAGCTTTTGGAACAGAAGCTCCCCTGTCTGGTGGCAGAGTCCTACTGTGGCAAAAAGCCCAGGGGTCAAGTGACTTAGGGGCAACATTACCAGGCAAAGGAAGCAAAACAAACAGAAGAGTCCAACATTAGATTCCTATTTGGGGGACAAAAAGGTTCAAAGCATGGAACAGGAGGAAGACAGTGAAGTCAGAACTCCTGAACCAAAAGCTTCAAAGGAAAATACGACCGGGTTACAGGCCATAGAGGACCTTAAGAAGCAGATAAGAGAAGTGGAAGAAAAATTGGGAAGATAAATGAGACTGATGCAAGAAAATTATGAAATGAGAGTCAACAGCCTGACTAAGGAAAATCGTACCTTAAAAAACAGACTAACTCAAATGGCAAAAGAGGCTCAAAAAGGCAACGAGGAGAGGAATGCCTTAAAAAGGCAAATTTGCCAGATGGAAAAAGAATCTCAAAAGCTCAATGAGGAGAATCATTCCATCAGATTTAGAATGGAGCAAAGGGAAGCTAGTGACTTTATGAGAAATCAAGATGATGTTAAACAGATCCAAACAAATGAAAGAATAGAAGGCAATGTGAAATATCTCATGGGAAAAACCACTGACCTGGAAAATAGATCCAGGAGAGATAATTTAAAAATTATTGGACTACCTGAAAGCCATGATCAAAGAAAGAACCAAGAAATCATCCTCTAGAAAATTCTCAAGGAAATTTTCCCTGATGTTTTAGAATCAGAAGGCAAAATAGAGGTTGAAAGAATCCACTGATCATCTCCTGAAAAAGGTCCCAAAAAGAAAACTCCTAGGAATATTATAGCCAGGTTCCGGAATTCCCAGATCAAGAAGAGAATACTACAAGCAGACAGGAAGAAACAATTTTAATATTGTGGAAACACAATCAGGATAACACAGGATCTGGCAGCTTCTACACTGAGGGATCGAAGGGCTTGGCATATGATATTCCGGAGGGCAAAGGAGCTGGGATTAAAACCAAGAGTTGCCTACCCAGCAAAACTGAGTATCATGTTTCAGGGAAAAATATGGTCATTCAGTGGAATACAGGACTTTCAAGCATTCTTGCTGAAAAAAACAGAGTTGAATAGAAAATTTGACATTCAGATACAAGAAGCAAGAGAAGCTTGAGAAGGCAAACAGGGAAAAGAAATCATAACGAACTTATCAAAGTTGAACTATTAACATTCTTACATGGAAAAATGATAATTGTCATTGATGAAACTTTTCTCAGTATGAAAATTGTTGAAGGGAATAGGAATATATATATACACACACACACACACACACACGGATGGTATACAGGCATATGAATACATATGTGAATGGCATATATATGTTTACAGGTATACCTAGATAGAGGGCACAGGACCAATTTAATAGGACGGGATGATACTTAAAAGGTGAAATTAAGAGGTGAGAGAGGAATATAATGTGAGGAGATGGGGAGAGACAGAATGGGGTAAACTATCTCATATAGAAGAGGCAAGGGGAAATGATTACAATGGAGGCAAAGAATAGGAAGGCAAAAGGGAAGGGGTCAACCTTATTCTCACTGAATTTGGCTCAGGGAGGGAATGTAATACACACTAAATAGGGTATCTCTCCTTACAGGAGAGTAGGGGGGAAGGGGATGAGAGGGGGAATGATGGAAGGGAGGGCAGGCTGGGGGGAAGAGAAGTTGGAAGCACTCACTTTTGAAAAGGGACAGGATCAAAGTAGAGAATAGAACAAGTGGGAGGTGGGATAGGAGGGAGGTAAATATAGTCAGTCTTTTACAATATATCTACTCTGTTAATGTTTTGCATTAGCTACACATGTGCAACCTATACTGAACTGTTTAGTTTCCCAGTAAGGGTGGGTGACAAGGGAGGAAGGGAATGAATCTGGATTTCAAAGTTTTAAAATCAAATCTTTAAAATTATATATACTATTATTAATAATATTTTCTATGTAATTGGGAAATAAGATATACAGGCACTGGAGCATAGAGATTCACCATGCCCTACTGGAAAAGTCGAAGGGGGTATAGGAGAATATATGGGACAGAGCAAATTGGAGGAAGGGATATCCTGTGGGATTGCTATTTTGGGGTGGCGGGTAGGGGAAAAACAGGGAGAAAATTTGGAACTCAAAATCTGGTGGAAATTAATGATGTAAATCAGAAGTTAATAAAGCATTTGAAAAATGAAAAAAAAAGTAACAGGATATGTCAAGCCAATTTCTAGCTGTAAAAGAATTAGCAGTAGTTCTAAACTAACTTCTTTGCCTTTTTTTTATCTTTGCCAGAACAAGAACTTATGTATTCTTCTCAGAAAACCATTAAAAGGTGTAACATACCAAAAAAAAAAAAAGAAACTACAGTCACCTCAAATTTTCTCATATTTGCTTCTATCATATTTCTATCATACCCCACCCTAGGGCAGGCCAATTGCCAGCAATTAAGGAATGGCCTGGGTAAGGGAGGGTGAATGGAGGGATTCTGTCTTTAAGAGAAGAGGGCCATAGCCCAAATTAAGATACAAAGATATAGTTTTTTGGGGGGGGAGGTTGTTTTTTTTTGTTTGTTTTGCTTTTCGGAGGGCAATTGGGGTTAAGTAACTTGCCCAGGGTCTCAAGGCTAGTTTTTGTTTTAAGTGTCTGAGGTCGAATTTGAACTCAGGTCCTCTTGACTCCAGGGCTGGTGCTCTATTCACTGCTCCACTTAGCTGCCCCTATAATTATAGCACCTACCTCCCAGAGTCGTTGTGAGGATCAAGTGGGATAAGAGTTTTAAAGTCCTTTGCAAATTTTTTCCTTTTTTTTGGAGGGGCAATTGGGGTTGACTTGCCCAAGGTCACATTTTTTGTGTTAAGTGTGATAACAAAGATATATATGTGTGTGTGTGTGTGTGTGTGTGTATGTGTGTGTGTGTGTGTGTGTGTGTGTGTATTATGAGTTCAGGTCTGGTTCTTACTGCGGCTTCTTCATTCAATCATTCAGTTAATATTATAAATTAAGCACTTTCTATATGTAGAATTGAGATAATAATGGCACCTACCTCCCAGGGCTGTTGTGAAGAGAAAATGAGATATTAATATAGTAATTGTAAAGAGCTTAGCACAGTGCCTGCTACACAGTAGACACTATATAAATATTTGTTGTTGCTATCATCATCATCATCATCATCATTTGATTGAAATGAGTCCTGAACATGATTGAAACATTTAAACGATAAAGGGATATTCCATCCTATCTTTGGGGAAACAAAGTATACATTGAATCGCCTTTGTTTTCCTGCCTTTGCTGAGCTATTTATAAGATGCATCATTTACCAGGTGATATGCTCTGTTTGCCATTCTCCCCTTCAACTTCACTGATCAAGGAAATAAATTAGATCCCAGATCTTTGTCCTCCTGATAGTGACTTGCTTTGAGATGCCATTACTGCAGTAAATTATATCCCTGGCTGTTAACATCATGTACATATCTCGTTTTCTCTCTTTGGGTTCAGCAGAGCTTCAATTAGTTCAGTGATATTTACAGTAACATCTTTATTTATTGGATACAATTGTCCATCTGTTTCACTAAGGTTTGAATTACTAAGGTTTTGTCAGGAGGAGAAGACACATTAACCTTTCCCCAGAGACAAGGAGAGTCCCATGTACAGTCATCTTGGGGACTACAGGCAGAGACTGAAATTCAGGAAAGCAGACCATGAACACTGTATTACAAATATCATCCTCTAAAGAACAGAGAACAGATAAGAAAGCATTTGTCTTCAGCTGAAGAAGAAAAAGGAAAGCTGCAGTGAAAATGTTCCTGCCAAAAAAAAAAAAGATGAGGATAAAAGAAAACATCCTTGTCACCTAGCTAATTTTCTCTCACTTGAATTTCTTCACTCACCAATCCATCCTGAATATCAGGGCCACATAAATCTTCAAACAGCTTTATTCATGACATATGAAGAATTTTGAAGAACCCAAGGATTCCTGACCTTTTCTGCATCAAGGAAGGACCCATTCAGCAGTCTGATAGAGCTGATGGGCTCCTCAGAATAAAAACAGTTAAATGCATAAAATAAAATATATGATTATAAAAGAAATCACTTATATTGAAATATAGTTTTCAATTTTTTTAAACAAAGCAAGTTCATGGGATCCCAGTTAAGAGCCCCTGAACAAGATGATCTTTAAGGAACCTGCCAAATATAATATTCTCTGAGTCCCTGTCACTCCAATGAACAAACATATAAAAAGCAGATTTCCAGTTTGAGCTATTCTTTCTGAAATTCAAAATCCTGCCAAATCTGACTTCATCTTATTTCTCACTGAGTAACCCTGGACAAATTAGTTAACCTTCCAGAGCCCCAATTAACCCATCTGTAAAATGGAGATAACTATAATCATACTAATTTTAAAGAGTACTTTGCAAGGAAAGCAGAGAAAGTAACATGTGAGAGAAGGAAATCATTAAAACTACATAGAAATTTAGTGGATTATTATTCCTCTAATAAAGTCTTCCTTGGATATCACATCCTAACATGGAAGGCCCTTGGTCCTTTAAGGCTAATTGAAGAAGACAAGCTGGAGGGACTTAGTACATAGGCCCAGTGATGCACTATGAAAATTTTCCTCTTCTTTATAACAAACCAAAGAATCATCAGCTCCATTACTGAAAGTTCCCACATTTTCTCCTTCAGCAACTGGCTCCTTTTTGTTTATCAAGACCTTATTCAGAATTTCAGTTCCACTTGTGACTTAGTCTACTTTTTGAAACATAATATTATATTAAGGTATCATTAAGACAATTTCAGAGTTATTAGTTATCTGTTTTTGGAATAAAAAGAGCCCTGATAAAGAGCTGAATAATTGGAGTGATTCTTGGTCACTGCCATCATTACTTTCTATTTCATGAAAATCACCTATTTCCTCCTTCTGTCCCGAAGGTTTGTAGAAAATTTCATCTGTGATGAAAATTGGTCTAGTTACTGCCTTAATTAATCTTTATTCAAAGGCTATCCATCATGCTCTGACATTCCAGTTTTCCTCACTTGTGTATATTTTCTTAATTACAATGTTTCTCACTTTCTTGTTTACTATTCCTTTTGAATAGGCTAGGTACTTCCAGACTCATATTCCAATTATAGTTTCAGTGATAACAAGAAGATACCCTGAGTATAAAATATGAATGAGCTAGAGTGTCTGGGTTCAGAATAGGCCAGTTCTAAGGACAAATCAGCTTCCATATTCTAGGTGTATGAGGCTTCCAACTCTAATGTTCAGTGTTCTAATATTCCTCCTATATTTTGGATGTAACATTCTATGTGACAACATCTCATGTTATAAATTTCCTTCCAGCTCTTGCTTTCTGTTTTCTGTTCTAAAGTTCCTTCTAGCTCTGACATACAATGTTCTATATCAATAAGCCAAGGGGGGAAAGTGTCACATACAGTTGAAGAGGGAGTATTGTGAGAGGAGGAATTTCATTTAGGGTGAAATTTACAGTCTTTTGCATAAGGAGAAACAGAGAATTAAAATCCTTTCAATTGTGTACTTGGGTACTTACAACTTGGGGGTTGGCAAAATCTGCAAATCATGACAGGGGGTGGGTGGCCAGCCAAGTCCCTCAATCCTTCTGGGCCAATGCTTCCTGCATTGCTCCTGTATCATTACTGTCACTCTCTAATATACTTTTTTGGTATGTTTGTTTTTAAGGATAGAAGTGTGTGTGTGTGTGTGTGTGTGTGTGTGTGTGTGTGTTTAATATAATCACCCACCCTTACAGTACATTCTCTGAAAAACAAAGAAAAAAAGAATCAATCTAAATCAACTGACACAATAATCATTACTCTCGCCTATAGCTTTTTCCCAAGATAATGAAACCTTTGTAATTGGATATGAAGTGTTAAGGAATGGCAGACACAATGAAATAGATATGAAGGAAGTCTACTTAGTCCAAAGAAAGAAAACAGTTAACATTTCTGTAACATTTTATGGTTATAAGAGGTTTTACATATCTTAGATCACCTGATCCTAAATTATCCCAGTAAAGTAGGTAATATAAATATTGTTATTCCCATTTTGTAGATCAGGTAACTGAGTACCAGAAAAATGCCCGATAAATATACTCCTTCTTTGATTTCCATGCCATCACCTCTCCAGAAGTGACCCAAAAATTTCTTGGAGTCTTCACTCCCATCTCAACTGAATTGTGCCCTAAAATTTCTAGTTATGACCCTTACCATATAAATAAAATGTTTTATTCAAATTCATACATATAGTAAGTGATCAAGCTGGGGCTCAAAATCTGAGACAAGCAATCTTCTGGAATTTTAAGTGAAATTATCACTCTTATTTCTCATCATTCTTTGTGTCCATTCCCCATTCCCCTACTTAATTACTAAATTAAGCATTCCCAGGCTTCCCAGATACAGCTGCACCATCAGGCCAGGGCACATCTGAAACCACAGGAGATAGCTAACTTTATAGTATTGTGTGAGGTATGCCCCAAACCTCAACCAGACATATCTCCCTCACAATCTTTCATGTTTCATGGTGACTGAAATGCTCACAATTAGAATCACTCCTTCTGGCTGAGGTTACAGTTCTGTAAAGCCCACTTTAAAAATAGAATGATCCAAATAAATAAATTATGCTACATAAATGCAATAGAATATTTTGATACCATTAAAAATGAATCTGCATGGGAAAACATATGAACAGATACAGAGGGGAAGGAAACAAGTTCAGAAAAATAATATATGCAATGACTACAAAATATTAATGGAAAGAATATAAGTCGAAACTGATCCCAGTGTGCTTATTTTATCCTTCCTGGTTTTCCCTGTACTGTGTTCTACTCTCAGGCTATCATTTTCACTCAATGGAGAATTGGATTCATGCCCTCGATCTCTGGGCACTGATAGGCAAGATTTTTGCCTTATATTTCAGGGTCCCAAGCCATGTCATCATGACCATGTCATAGCTATGTCATCACCATGCCTTCTGCTCATGAGTCACCATATTCATCTCCCTACCACAGGAACATTGGACTCTGTCCCTGCCTTCCTTAATTGGATAGGTGAACTTTCATCATATTATGGGAGATGAGGCAGACCTCCTCTCCATTTTTCCCCCATCTTGTTGCTGTGATGCCTCTTTAGCCCCAAGTTCCACTTTCCTATTTATTTATTGCCTTCTATCATTACAAAGTAAGCTCCTTGAGAGAAAGGACTATCTTATTTGCTTATTTTTGTACTTGTATAGCTGGAGACACACTTTTCACGGGGTCATTTCTATCTGAATGTCTTCAAAAAATTAGTAAAAATAAGTTGACAGTTCACATTTCTATAGTATAGGAAGGTCTATAAAGAAAAAGACCCACACAATACTCTATGGAGCAAGTAGGGCAAGTATTGCTACCCCCATTTTATGGATAAGGAGATTGAGGCTGGTAGGAATTAATTTAGGATAAATTTTTTACCAGTGGTCACATAGTTTATAAATATCTGTGCCAGAATTGAACCTAGGTCTCAATATTAGCCATCTTTCTATTATGCCACATAAGTTGTTCATATAAATCCTGTTTTTATTTCTAAATAACATAATTTCCCCATCTCCAAAATTTCTAGCAGGTTCTGTCTACATCACAAAATATGTGAACAGCACACTTAAAATATATCTAATGGGAAAGGTTAATACTGAAAAAGATTGATTCCTCCTTTCTTGGCAAGGCGTTGTTAATGAAATCCTTCGTGAAACAGATGGACAATCCTGTCCCCAGCCCCCAAATTGAGATATTTATGTAAATATCACTGAACTAATTGATGACAGGCTGAATCAAAGGAAGGTAAGCAAAAAGCCTTCATAACATTAGCAGTTGTGAGAGTGATTTACTGTGTTAATGACTTCCCAGAATGAGCTATTATCCAGAGCAAAAGAGATTCTGGGATCTAATTTATTTCCCTGATCACTGGAGTTGCATTTAGAAATGTGTCTTATTTTACAGTAAGTCGCATCCTCAAAGCTAGTGAGCTTTGGTCCATGTCAACCTTGTCTCATGAGATATACACCATTGCTAATAGGTTCTAGATTTTCAGAATAACAGGTTATAATATATAATTGTCTATTTAATGAGGAAAAGTCCAGTCAACAATACCTCATTGAGTGCCTATTTTGAGCATATCACCATGCTGGTCACTTTGTAAAGTAAGTAAGGAGGAAAATATTAGAGCACACACTGTTAGAGCATGAAGAGAACTTAGATGTGGAATGTCAGAACCAGGAAGGAAACTTACAAGATCACAGAATAATGAAAAATTGTTAGAGCAGGAAGCAACCATGAAACACAAGATGTTAGAGGTGTAAGAGACCTTCATAAATGGAATATTGGAATTTTAATACATAGAATATAGAAAACTAGTTTTGGAAATTTTGGGAAGGAAATTAGAAATCAACTGGGCCAAACCACTCATTGGAAGAAGGAGGGTAAAGCATTGACTAAATACCTGCTACATGCCAAGCACTTTACAAATATCTCATTTGATGTGTACAATAACACTAAGCAACTGACACTGTTAATAATCTTCTTTTTTACTGTTGAGCAAACTGAGTCAAGCAGAGGTTAAGTGATTTGCCCAGGGTCACACTACTAGTAAATATCTGAGGCAGGATTTGAACACAGATATTCCTGACTCCAGTTTTAGCACTCTATTCACTGCATCTCCTAGCTGTCATTGCATCACATTAGTTTAGTGAATTAGGACATTAGTTCAGTGCAAATGACATTCATTGTAGTGGTTAGTTGTTGTTATTATTGTTGTTGGTGGTGGTTATTAGTTGTTGTTGGCGGTAGTTGGTGTTGTTCATTTCAGTTATATCCAACTCACTGTGATCCTATTTGGGGTTTTCTTGGCAAAAATAGTGGAGTGGTTTGCCATTTCCTTCTTTGGTTTATTTTACAGATGAAGAAACTGAGGCAAACAAGGTTAAGTGATTTGCCCATAGTCGCATAACTAATAAGTATCTGAAGTCACATTTGAATTCATGATGAAGAGTCTTCCTGAATCCAGGTCCAGTGCTCTGTCCACTTCATAGCCTATCTGCCTCCCAAAAGATACTAACTTGAAATGAAAGACTTTATTTGATCTGAGGTCTTCCTGACTCCAGTCCCAAAGATCTATCTGCTGTGCCAGTTAGCTACCATTTGAAAGGGGTGGACACTGAGTCTCAGAAAGGTTAAGAGCTAATTGTTTCAAAGTTAGATTCCCTAATTACCCATTTATTGCTCTTTCTATTTAAGCAATGTTCAAACTGAAACCAGTATTCATCCCAGTCACTGACTGTCAGGGCCTCTGCTGAGATTGTATCTCTCTGCAGGTTTCTCCAAGTTCCAGCATCGTATGTCAAACAGCAAGGCTTCACCAAGGATGCTAAAAGACATACAAAAGACATTGCAGCCTGCCCTAAATGAATAAATGTAGACCTTGGCCAGATAAAAAAGACATAGGCAGTGGAATGAACATCAGTCTTGAAGTTTGACATTTTGTTAGCCTTATTACCTTTGGGAAGTCATTTGATATCACAAAGGCTGTTTCCTCATTGGTAAAATGATAGGAAAGAGATCTCTATGGTCCCTTCCAGTTCTGGCATACTATGTACCATGGTCTAACCTGCATTCCTACATTCTATATTCTGAGATCTCATCTAGATCTAACATCCTATGTTCCAAATATAGAAATCATAATCCAAAGCAGTAATGAATAACACACTCAATATTTTGTTAGTATATGAAGCATTGTAAATGTTTTCTTTCAAACTTTGAGATTCCATTAACCTATGGTCAAAGGATCAATTAATATACTTGTAAAGATACAGATGAAAGAGAATTCCCCACCCACTAATTTTCGAAACCCAATCTTACAAAATCATTCACCCACGTATTTCACCTTCCAAATGCAACTTGGTAGTCTATAGTAGGTGTTTCGCTAATCATTTGCCAGTAATATAGAACCTTGACCAGGAAAGGGTCTGAGTTATCTGGTCTCTGATGATCCATATGTCTTTATGTTCTAGCCTCAGTCTGTAAATTAGTCAGTGGTTGAATTGTTAGAGCAGCAACCTGAATCAATACAGTGAAAAGTTTGAGGATTTCAGAAGATTTTTTTTGTTTCTTTTTACTTTTCCTGCATTCAGAAAACAATTGAGTTAATTTGAAAAGCACCTTTGCTGAGGCGACATTTAAAAAAAAACAACACAAAATTAGTAAAGGGAAAAAAACACTTTTCACTAAGCTCAGAAACAATGAGGCCGTTTTTATTACCTTAATTGTACTTGGATTCCCAGTTTCTAAACTCATTCAAAGAGGGCTTTTTAATTAGCTGCATTGTTTTAATCTGCCAAGATATGCATTTAGTCTTCCTTTTTTCTTTCTGGACCACAGCATAAGCTTTTTAGCCAATTTTCTCTCTTTTAGTTGTGATAATTGTTAATTTTCATGTAATTGACCTAACGAGGATCCAATTTTCTCATTCAAAAAATTAAAATAATGTGATTCTTTATGAAATATACCTACAATAATAACTGACATAACCATAGTCCTTTATGTTTTCAGGTTACATTACATACATAATTTCATTGATTTTAATCCATTCAAATGTGAACTTCTTGAGGACAAGGACTGGTTTGGGTTCTGTTTTCTGCTTTTCTTTATCTCCCCAGCACTTAGCCTAGCCCATGCCATATAGTAAACACTTAACAAATGCTAGTTGACTTGGAGAAAGCCCTGCCACAAAGGTGCTAGAAGCATTATTATTGGCACTTTGCTGCTAAAAAAATCAATTTCTTAGAGATAAAGTTATTTGCCCACAGACACACAATCAATAATTGTTAGAAGCAAGATAAGAACCTAGGTCTTTCCTTACTCTGGACCCAGTCATCCTACTCTTACACCCTAGCATTTCCATGGTACATGTCTGCCTCATTACAAAGGCTTAGTAAGAATTCCTCAATAAAAGTAGAATTCCTAGGCAACACCATTTTTTCATGGATGCTTAGAGCTAGTGAACATTGTGGTTTCTGCTTTGAGGAGAGGTATTGGTCACTAAATATATGCCAAGAATTCAAAGTTATGTGTATGTTAAGGAGTGGGAGAGAAAAGAGAGATAAAGAAAAGAGATCAAGCAAAGATCAACCCAAAGTTTCAAGCCTTAGAGTGTGAGAGCTTGGTAGGACCACTTATAGGAATCCAGGAGATTAAGTTTGCTTTGATCACTTTCATGGTGATAAAATTGGTTTTCACAGAATTTGAGAGTTGGAAGGGTTCTTGGTAGTCATCTAATCTTAAGACCCATTACCTAGAAAAGAATTCCCACTACAGACTAATTCCCGAGTGGTTATCCAATCTCTACTTAAAGGTTTCCAATAAAGAAGAACCACCACCTCTTGAGGCAGCCCATTTCACCGTTGAATAGCTTTACTTTTAGGAAGCTGGGTTTTTTGCACCTAACATCAAGCTTAAATTTGCCTCTTTGAAACTTCCACCAAATACTCCCAATCCCAAACCCCTGTAGCTAAACAGAAGTTTAACCTCTCTTATGCTTTAATACTTGAAGATAATTCTTCCATCCCCTAAGACTTTGCTTCTCCAAGTTAAACATCCCCAATTCCCTCAATTGGTCCTTATATGTCATGTAATCAAGACCTTTCAATACCCTGTGTGCCTTGCTCTGGATGCTACCCAACTTATCAATGTCCATTCCAAACTGTGATACCTGGAAGTGAATACAATGCTCCAGGCATGATCTGACCAGAGAAGAGTACAGCAAGAACATTACTTTTTATTGTAATCTATACTTCCTTAATTCAGCCCCAAGATTACATTAGGGTGTGTCTGTTTATTTGTTTTTGACTGCTGCCATTACACTGCTAACTCATACTGAATTTGGAGTCCACTAGTACCAAAGATCTTTTTTTAGTTACACTTCTAGCTCACACCACTACCATCTCGTACTTGTTAAATAAGAGTAAAACTGTAGGTGGATCACTACCAAGTTGGATTTTATTAGATTCAACCCCATGATCTAGTCTGTGGAGATCTTTTTATATTCTAATTCTGTCATCCTGAAGACAGGGTGCAGTAAAAGAGTGCTAGATTTAGATTTGAAGAGTCTGACTCTGAACCCAAACTCTACCTCTAACTAGCCATGATAAGTCACTTAATCTTCCTAGAGCTTAAATTTCCCCATCTGTCAAGTGAGGATCTGTCAAGAAAAAAGATTTTTTTTCCAACTCCAAATCTATGATCTTAATGTATTAATTATTCCTTCCATATTTGATAAGCTTGTTTCCCATGCCTTTATCCAAGCCATTGATAAACATATTAGCAAACAGAGGGTTGAAGAGCAGGTCTTTGTAGGGCTCCACTGGAGACCACCTGCCACGTTGACCTCAAATTTGTGAGCCTGGTCATTCAGCTGATCGTAGTTCTCTAATTTTATTATCCTTCAGCCTACTTACTTCCATGTTTTCCACAAGAATAGCATAATTTTTTTAAATTAAAAACTAGATTAATATTTTTTATAAATTTAATAATTTAAAAAGGTGAAACCTATTTAAATTATATCTGCAACATTTCCTTGATTTACCAAATGAGTAACCCAGTCAGGTTATAATGATACAAGGATATAAAGAGCGTATCAGTTTAATCTCAAATGATGCATTCTTGATGAAGTCTTGCTGGCTATTTGTAATAACTACTTTCTTTTTGAGAAGATAACTCTCTCTTTAATGATAAATTTCTAGAATTTTCCCAAGCATCATGGTCAAGCACACTTGCCCTCAGATTATAAACTTTTCTATTTCCTACTTTATTTTTACTGGGAAACATATGTCCTCCAAACCTATATTATCTCTGTAATTCTCAATAATATTTCATCTATCACTGATAATATCTCAGAAATCACATCTGCAGTCCTTTCAGTGCCTAAGGATGCAGCTAACCTGCACCTGGTGACTTGAATTCAAGTGTCCCTAAGAACTCTCTTATTATGGTTTTATTCATCTTGTGTATCATTTCCCTATTAGCCATTTTTGTTCTCTTTTCTGCAGCCTAAATCTATTCTCTTTGGCAAAAAAAAAAAAAAACCACAGGATTAAATAATCATTTATTTGGGGCGGCCAGGTAGCACAGCAAGTAACAGCACCGGCCCCAGTGTTGGGATGACCTGGGGGATTGAATCCGGGCTCAGACACTTAGCACCTACCCAGAAACACCTGGCCATGTAACCTTCACCAAGTTACTTAACCCCAATTGCTTAAGGGTGGTGTGATAGTAATGGCATTTAAAGATTCCCCCTGTATTGGCTTGGTTTTCAAATTGATTGTGTTAAAACCCAGAGTTTGTTAATCCCACCTGTGGGATGGGCTTGTTGGTGTGAAAAGAAAGTCCTGAACTGGGAGGAGCTGGTGATGTAGATTTGGAGAGACACTAGAGAGAGGCGGAAGATCTTTTTGGAAGCAGCACCTCGTGGAGAGAGAGAGACTAAGAGAATTGCTGGTGGCCGCTTTGAATTGCCCTGGACTTTTGAGACCTGCCCCCTGAGCTGCCAAGGACTGAGGAGACATGGCTGTTTTGCTGGTACTTTGTCTGTCTGTTTTGATGTTATTTTGCCAGATTTGTCCACTGGTGAAAGACTGTCCTGTTGAAGAAGTCCTGGAACCTGGCATTTGGTTAAGAAGGCCTGAGACTGTCCTGCAGACAGAGAGTGAATACTGTCCACTGGTGAGGGACAGTACTGTTGTTGCAGGGGTCTGGAGACTGTCCTGCAGACAGAATGAATACTGTCCACTGGTGAAGGACAGTGCTGTTGTTGCAGGGGTCTGGGAGCCTTTCTGTTGGTTCAGAAGCCCTGAAGAAGGATTTTCTTGTTGTATGTTTACAGAAATCCTGGGAGAGGGCTTTGCTAATGTGTTCAGGGGTTCTAGGACTGTTCTACAGACAGAGGATAAATTCATGAAGGGACTGGCAATGTATCTTGTGGCTTTGCTAAGCCTTGTCTCCCCAGGAACTAAGATTGCTGAGAACTTGCCTCGAGTCAAGATGAAGAAAAGACCTCCATTTGGGTATTAAGTGCTGTGTTTAAACTTGATGTAACTCTGGGGTAGATTCAATTGTGATCCAGGGGTGGGGAACTTTTGACCTTATGTTTGGAAACTAATCTCCATTTGAGAAGAGGGGCTTTGTGGTGGACTTAATTAAGGTATAGCCTAGGGGTGGAGAAGTATTTAGAACAGAGACTTTGTAATTGATTGAATGATTGGAAGGTCCTGGGGTGGGGTAGTACTTGGAGATTATTTAATCACACTTAGTAAATGCTGTATTTGGAATGATGTCATGTTTTGATCTTCTCTGTTCTGGGTTTGTTACTGAATAAAATAGAGAGCACCTATGCTGGTATTTTGAACCTGGGAAGTTGCCTTTGCTTGGTATTACATTACAGGTGGCCAGGTAGCACAGCGAGTAAGAGCACCGGCCCCAGTGTTGGGATGACCTGGGGGATCGAATCCGGGCCCAGACACTTGCACCCACCCAGAAAAACCTGGTCGTGTAACCTTGAGCAAGTTACTTAACCCCAGTTGCTTTAAAATAAATAAATAATCATTGATTAGTTCTACTTTAGCTTTGTTTTTTCTTATCACTATCCCATCCAACATTAAGAAAATGTAATGTCCATTCTTAAACCAACCTCTATCTCTCAATAGAACTTAAAAAGGAAAAATTTTACTTCTGGTTTTTCCCCACCAGCCTTGGATCATGCTGAGTTTCAGACACAACTTTTGCAATACTAAGGTCTCATTCATATATCCATCCTCTGATACCTGACCTTACCACCATTTTTTATGCTTATATTTGGAAAAATCTGAGATGGCTAGTTACTTGCACCTCCACTTTGGTCACTTTAGATAGCTCCCATTTTTCTTTGATGGAATTGTCCTCATATTATGCTCAGTTTTTCTCTCCTTCCCCATAATCTCTAGATTTAAAACATGTTTCAATTGTAATTGCTTTTGAAATAGAGTTCCCTTTAGCCCTAGAAATTCAGAATTCTATAACTGAAAGGACCAATGAAGCTCCCAGATTCATCTTCCAGCAACACATTGTAAGCAATGATATCATTGAAAGGGACCAAGATTTTGGAGAGTGGAGGACTGCCTATAATCATTATGCATAATATAAAATGTCTGAAATAATGTAATGAGTCACAAATAGTGATGGATACTTAGAGAAAGGAATTTTCGAGTTCTAGATTATGAATGAAAGAGATATTCCTAGGAAATGTGGCCATCCATTGGACCTTCAGAGAAACTAAACATTTTAATCCCTGCTTCCCATGTAGATTTCAGTCATCAAAAATATGTTAGGAAATAGCTAAAATGAAGAAGAAAATAGAGTATTTAAAGATAAATTTGAGGTTTTAAGACTTATGGCATAGACAAATGGTAGTACTGCCAAGAGAAATCTAGAAAATTAAGAAATGTGTTTTGGTCATTGAACTTAATGAAATGTTTCTTTCACAGAATCATAGAATATTAAAACTAGAAAGCACCTTGGCAGCCATCTAGTCTAAACATGAACATAGACTAGCAGCAAGTGATATTAAGGCATAAAGCATGCTTACCCATGAGGGTGGGTAAGGTAGAATCATGGAAGGATTAGTTGGAAAAAAAAAGATACGTTGACTCTAGAGAAGAGTAAGCACACTTTATTTGTCTTACCTAGTGTAGGGTGGCAAAATGAGTGTGAGAGAAGTTACTAATTGTTCTCTTTTATTCAGTCATTCCCAAGAGAGTAAAAGTGTGTGCTTACACAAATATTTAAGTGATTTTATGTTTTTTTACATTCACTCTACTTGAGTTGAAATCTGACCTCAGAGATTGTGTTAAGCTATGTTACCTTGTACTTAACCTCTATTTGCCTCACTTTACTCAACTGCAAAATGGGAATAATAACAGCACCTACCTCAGTATTGTTGAGAGAATAAAATGATAGTTGTTTAAAAAAAAAACAGTACCTTGCACATGTAGACAGTAAATAAATGCTTATTTTCCATCCTGCCTCCCAATGCATGTGAAGATTAAATATCACTTAATTCCATGATTGTACACTGCCTAGCACTTAAGTAAGTACTTAATAATTCCTATTTATCAATTGATGCTTCACTAAAAACCTGGGAGGTAGTTCATTTCAATGGTTTTAGCCACATTTTACAAATGAAGAAATCGAGAGTCAATCGAGAGTATTGACCTTATTTACCATTATAGAATGGAACAAGCATTTATAAAGCACCTACCTTGTGTTAGGTACCATGCTTAGAGTTTTATGAATATTATTTCATTTGCTCCACACTGCAACTTTATGAGGTAAGAGGTATTTTTATCCCTACTTCACAGCTGAAGAACTTCAGACAGATAGAGGTTAATTGATTTGCTCAGGGTCGCATTAAGTGTCTGAGGCCAGATTTGAACTCAAGTGCAATCTTATAACTAAATAGAGTGAAATCTCAAAATTAATATCAGGGATAATGGAGAAGCTACTTACTCCCCAAATCCTCTCACTGCAGTCTCTAGTGCTACTGTATTTAAAATTCTCTCCGCATTCCTTTGGATTGACCATTGCCTACTCCCAAGTGTTACTTTGAAAATGCAACTATCTCTGAAAGGGGTAACAAGTTGTTACTCCAAGACATTAAAGTGCTGAGCTCCTTGGAAAAAGAGGAGATACTGAAAGGAAAAGGAAATGAGAAAGCCCAGAAGGGACAGTGAGGTTGATGGGAGAGAAAGTATAGAGTGAAAACCGAACCAGGAATCAGAGGACCTGTGTTTGAATATTGATCTTATTTGTATGATCTTAGTCAAGTCTAAAATCTCATGGTTTGCTCTTAGTAGGTTCAAAGGATTCTGATGGTCAGACAAATTGAATATTTTCATGGTGGACTTGCTTGCATGTTTACTAGTTTCGGTGGTGTTTGACTTTTCTTCAGCCCATTTAGGGTTTTCTTGGCAGAAATACTGTAGTGGTTTGCCATTTCCTTCCCAGTTCTTTTTACAGATGAGGAAATTGAGGCAAACAGGGTTAAGTGACTTGCCCAGGGTGACACAGCTAGTGAGTGTCTGAGACCAAATTTGAACTCAAGAGGATGCATCTTCCTGACTTCAAGCCTAGCACTTTTCCACTGCACCTCCTAGCTACAAAGAATTTATTAAAACCTATAAGAAGAAAGCAATTAGCTCTGTCAAGATAGCCCTAAGCTCCTAATTGTTCCCTTTATCCCTATATTCTTCTAGGCATGTGATAATAAGTCACAACATGTTATAAAACCATGCTACCTTTTGAGGGGTCAGGAAAGTTATATGTGACTTGAATATTGTCTCTAGGCAAAGGAACAATTAGGAAGGAGATTTATCGTGACTTCAATCCAGTACGTATGATGCTTACCTTAAAGAATGTTTGAAATACAGAAAAATAATGTTGCAAATACTACTTCAGATATTACTGGCTATGTAACCCTGGGTCAATCACTTCGTCTCTCTAAGCCCCAATATCCCCTTCTGTGAAATGAGGGGGCATATGTCCTCTAAGGTCCCTCCCAGCTCTTAGTATAATCGTTTTATTCACCTTGGGTTGCAGTGCTAGGCATGTTTCTAGGTTGTATGTGTGCTCTGGGAAAAGGAGTAGATGCTTCTAGACACAAGAGATACAAAGTGGCTATAATAATAATCATGGTATATAGGAACAGCTAGCTCCATGCTTCTTCAAGAGATACAAAACAGAGACACAATTCTGTGAGTGTTGCTGAGGCTCAGAATGAGTTCAAGCTAGCAAGGAACACTGAAAACAACCACAACTATTTTTCCAGCTGTACTTTTTAGTCATTTTCTTCTCTGGACCTCATAGTTCCTCCTCTGCAGAAGGAGAGCATTGTAGGAGATGACCTCCAGCATCTTTCCCATCCCTAAGATCCTGTATCTTAAGTGGGACTGTATATCTCTGTCAGTAACTTCAAGGAGCAGTCTGATGTCTGCCAGGGGTTGTGAAAATACTTCTAACACAAACTGCAAATTATTCCTTTGCGGGGGGGAAGGGTTTCAATGAAAAGTGAAGGCATGAATATTGATTATTATTCAATTTCATATTCTGAGAATTTAAAAGTTTAATTTGCCTCCTGTGAAATGATGGGAATTTCAAGTCCCTTTGTAGCTCTAAGATTCTGGGATAACCAGTCCTGATTCAAAATCTCTACCAAAGTGTTGTACCAAGAGCGTTACAATAGAAGTAAAATTCATGGGTTCTTGTGTCAGATCTGCCATCCACTGACTGGTACTTCCTCTGCTTCGTCCTCTCCCTCAGTGTTCTCATCTGTAAAGTGAATGGTTTGGACTGAAAAGATAAAAATCTCGTGATGTAGAGATCAGATACGGCAGAGTGGTATCTATCTGTAAAAAGAGGCTAATAATACTTGGACTTCTTATTTCACTGGGTTGTTATGAAGAATTTTGCCAAGCAATAAGTCAATAGTTTGTCAATAAGCATTTGCTAAGCATTTACTACTTTCTGGGCATTGTGCTGTGTCCTAAGGATATACAGAGGAAGAAAGGATGGAGAAAGGGAAAACAAAATAGGAAGGAAGGAAGGAAGGAAGGAAGGAAGGAAGGAAGGAAGGAAGGAAGGAAGGAAGGAAGGAAGGAAGGAAGGAAGGAAGGAAGGAAGGAAGGAAGGAAGGAGAAAAGGAAGAAAAATAAAGAGTTCCTGTTCTCAAGGAGCTTGTGATCTAAAAGGGGGAGATAATGTGAAAACGACTCTGTACAAACAAAATATGTAAAGAATAAATTGGAGATAATGAAAGGAGAGAAGACACTAGTATTAAAGTAGTTCAGGAAAGATTTTTTGTAAAAGATGAGATTTTAGTTGGGTCTTGAAAGAAACCAAGGAAGCTGGAAGGCAGAGTTGAGGAGGGAGATTATTCCACACAAAGGAAAAAGCCAGTGAAAACTCCCAGAGTCAGGAGATGAAGCATCTTGCTCAAGGAATAATAATGAGACCAGTGTCACTGGATCACAGAGTGTATGGTGAGGTTTTGGGGCAGTTAAGTATAAGATGATGAGAAAAGTAGGAGGGGACCAGGCTGTGAAGGAACCTGAATGCCAAACGATTCTATTTTTGATCCTAGCGGAGGTATGGAAACTCTGAAGTTAACTGAATCTGTATGAAAGTGACATGGTCATATCTGTGCTTTAGGAATGTTAATATGATATTGAGTAGGGGATAGACTGGAATGGGGATAGACTTGTGGCAGGAAGACCAACCAACAGTCTATTGGAGTGTCAGGCAGTAAGATGATGAAGGTCTACAGTAGCATGGTGGCAGCATCAGAGGAAAGAAGGTAGCATATATGAGATTTGTTACAAAGGCAAAATTGACAGGTCTTGGGGAGTGAGAGACAGGAATAGAGAATGAGGTAAAGTTAAGAGTAAAGGATGACACCTAGGTTTAGAGAATGAGTGACTGAGAGAATGGTGGTGACCTTAACAATAATTAGGAAGTTAGTGGGGGAAGCAGCGGAAGAGGTTTGAAGGAAAAATAATGAGCTTAGTTTTGGACTTACTTCCCAATGTCTACAAGACATGCCTCCACTTTGAGATGTCTAAGAGAAAGCATTAATTGCTATCAAAATGTGAACCATTGCTGTCATTATTATAAGGACATTGATACCTCCTGGGAAAGATGTGGGAGAAGCACAGAAAAGGTCATGGCAACAAGTGTTTATTAGTAGCCTGCCATGTGCTAGGCACAACGATGACAGCAACAATAACAATAATAACAATTGATGTTTATATATCACTTTATTTACAAAGCACTTATCATACACCCTCTCATTGAATTTGATTAATGTTATTATGAAGGTAATTAGGCACAGGAGGACAAGAGCTTAGCCCTATACTCTATTCAGCAAACTCACCACCTCCTTGAGGAGTGTGAATCCCCAGCTGTTCTGAGCTGCAGAAACAACATAAAATTCTTCCTTTCAACTCTTCACCTACACTCTTAATCAAGGAGTAAACACTTTATTTTTTTGGAGGGGAGAAGGAAGGTCACACAGCTAGTAAGTGTTGAGGGTCTGAGGGAAGATATGAACTCAGGTCCTCTTTACTCCAGGGTCAGTTCTCTATTCACTGCACCACTTAGCTGCCCCCAGTAAACACTTTAGAAGAATGCTTCTCCCACTATGATTTTTTGTTTATAGTATTGGAGTTATCAACATGTCTTCACTTGGGCAGGAATTCTTTTTCCCTGTTCCCATTAACTCCAGAAATGTCCCTATTGTGTGAATTGCTTTTCATCTGCACTAGCAGAACAATGCAATTTGGATTTTATTGTGATGTTGCTACTGATGTCTCATCTCCATGTATCATATGGAAACCTATCCTTTTCTTTGGTCTAACATGAATTTGCCTGAATTTTTAAGAGGAACATCTGTCTATTCAAGGGGAAAGCATTATATGCCCTTCCAGGTTTCTTTTAGACTTGGAAGGTGAAAATTCAATATTAAGAGGGCCCATAAAATTCCTTGGCCCATTTCCCAACCATGTAGAATTTATTCCTCCCATTGTACCTTGCTGGAATTGACACTCACTGACCTTAAGTTCATTCAACACTCCCTCCACATCTCCCATGCTGCTTATACTGAGATTGTTCTGGTAGACCTAAGGACACAGCACAGATTTACATCAAAACTCAACCCTACACCCTGGCTCCCCCTCCCTCTTTCTAGCATTGTGGAGACCACAGATCCAGGCTTCAGAAGTTTTCTCAGGCCTCAGAAGCCATATTGGCCATATCCCTGCAGAAGTAAAAGTCTACCAGAGGCTGCAACACAGAAGCAACAGTGCTGCAAAGCTCTTTCCTGCTGGTGCCAGGGAAAACAGGCTCTGAATTGTCATTGCTGGCAGAGAACTTAGGAACAGAAGGAGTGGGACAGACTACAAGTAAGAATATATCATTTGTGAAGGGAACTGTCCCACACTTCATCAAGCCTGAAGGAAAGAGCATAGCATTGAGCTGGGGCCACTTCTTACCACAGAAAAGTCATTTGGGGTAGAGATCTATACTGGTGAATAGGAAATTACCCAGTGTGGAAGGAGGCTGAGATGCTTTGCCATCCAGCCCCCAAGAAAATCACAATAAAAAAGTGAGAGATACGGAAAATGTCAGGGGAAAATGATTAAAAGTACCAAAGATTTGAAGAAGAATAAACCTCAAAGACTTTGAACAGAAATAGACAAATCAATAAGAAAAACAGTAAAAACGGAAGGGAAAAGGCCTCTAAATCTAGCAAATTATTTCAGGAATCTGTGAATAAATAGTGCAAAATAAAGAAAAATGATCCAACATTTGATGAGACAAAAACCTATGGAATTTGAGGACAATGAGGAATCATGGGTTTTAATGTAAGTATTAATATTCTCATTTTACAGATGAGTAAGCTGAAGATCAATTTAATTGACTTTCCAATAGTCATAAAAAATGATAAGGCAATGTGATACAGTTGGGGAAGGGGAGAAGTGGAAGAGTTATATTTGGAGGTGGAGAACTTGGAAGCTTGACTCTGCCTCATGATATCTATCTGACCTTGGGAAAAGCAATAAGCATTTTGGGGGTCTCAGTTTCCTAATTTCTAAAATCGGGGAATTGGAATAGATGATATTTTAGGTCCCTTCTAACTTTAAATGCATGATACTAAATGGTGGATCTAGTACTTGAATCTAGAACTTCAGACTCCCAAGTCCATTGTTCCTACTCTACTGCATTTCTTTCTATTATAATCAATCAAGTCTACCCTATGCATTCAGGATTATTGCTATTGTGAAGTAAAAGAAGAAAAGGAAGAAGAGGAAGGAGATGGAGAAGGAGGATGAAGAGGAGGAGAAGGAGAAGGAGAGGAGGA
>NW_027187460.1:15545239-15575488 GCF_028583685.1 Petaurus breviceps papuanus | reverse complement strand
GGAGGAGAAGGAGAAGGAGAGGAGGAGAAAAGGAAGAAGGAGGAGGAGGAAAAAGAGGAGAAGGAGAAAAAGAAGGAAAAAGAGGAGGAGAAGAAAGAGGAGGAGAAGAAGGAGGAGGACTAGGAGAAGGAAAAAGAGGAGAAGGAGGAGAAAAAGAGGTAGAAATAGAAGGAGGAGGAGAAGGAGAAGAAGTAGGAGAAAGAAGAGGAGGAGGAGGAGACAACGATGAAATAGTATTTATGTAGTGCTTTAAGATTTTCAAATCACTTTATGGCCTTTCTTTCATTTGATTCCAACAAGGCAGCAATCATTTACTAAGGGCTAACTGTGTGCACTATAAGGTAGATTCTATTGTTACCCCTATTTTATAGATGAAGAAACTGAGCTGAAAGAGGTTAAGTGACTTGCCCAGAGTCACAAACCTAGTGAGAGTCTGAGGCAGGATTCAAATTCAGGGTTTGGTTTTTTTTTTATCCAAATCCAATGTTCTTCCCACTGTGCCATCTAGTTGCTTATGACTATTCTATTTTAACCACTCTTTCCTCAGGTTTCCCAGAGAGTAGAAAGTATATTTGAATAAAATAGACAGGTTCATAATGTATATTATTTAAATGGAAAATTGTACATAAGTTTACACAAATTATAATGATTTCTAAATAATGCCCCATAACAAATGACTGTAATTTCAGGCACTCAACTAAATGACCAGTTGCTGCCAAAGCCCTCATTTCTGTAGGTTGCCCTAGGGTCTCCATCATCTGAACCAAATACTCAGATATCTTAGCCTTTGGAAGGTGGGAGACGTTCCATCTCCAGGTACCAGAGTCTCCTCAGATTGGAGAACCAGGACCATATTCCTCCAAGCTAAAGAGGTCTATATTTCCTTCTCCAAAGAACCTAGGTCATTGAAGTGAGTTTCTCAGTTGTTATCAGGACCTTAACAGCGGAAGACATGATGTATTTCTGAGAACACACCACAGGTAATATAATATACTCAGTTTTGGAACCACCTCCATGGGGTGATACTTATTGTCCCAATCTTGAGCTAATTATTCAATACACATTTATTAAGTGACTACTATGTACCCTATGTACTGTGTACTACTATACTAATTCCTGAGGATACAAAGAAAGTAAAAGACTGTCTACTTTCAGGGAACTCACAGTCCAATGGGGATGGGGGGTGGGGGTATAGGAAGGAAAGGGAACAAGGACTTGTTCAGTAACTACTATGTGCCAAACCCTGTGCCAAATGCTAGTCAAATATTATCTCCTTTGATTCTAGCAACAACCTATTATTCCCATTTTATAGTAGCAGTAACTGAGGCAGACAGAAATTAGGGGACTTGCCCAGGGTCACATAGCTACAAAGTATCTGAGACTGTATTTGAACTCATGTCTTCCTAACTCCAAGGACAATGCTCTATTCCCTACACCACCTGTCAACAGTAGAGAAGAGAACATGCAAACAAAATACGTACTTACACATATAGTATAAGCATGCATTAACATACATAAGCACACACAAATATAAATTTGTGCATACAAATAATCTATACACAAGATAAATTGGAAAGAGTCAACAGGAAGAAGGCACTAGAATTAAAGGGAATCATGACAGGCTTTCTAGAGAAGGTGAAATTTACAAATGTACATGATCCCAAAGTCTAAACAGCCCAGATCTTGTTTCACCCCACATCTAGCTAACAGCTACTTCCTTGCCATCTACCTTGCCACTATGCGTGCACCTCTCCCCCTCAATGCTGGGGACAGTAATAATAACAGAATCATTACTTCTGGGAAATGTGTGGCAGTTTACTCCCATATGACTCCAATAACCAATCCTGTGTCATCCACAAATTACATACTTCCTTGTCTACCACTTTCTTTTATATATTATACCCACACACACACTAGAATGGAGCTTCTTCTAAAGCAATAACCACATTGCTTTTGCATTTTTATACTGAGTTCGTATTTCTGTACTGAGTTCTTACAGCTCTTGGTATATAATAAATACCTTCCTTTCTTTCTTTCTTCCTTTCTTCTTTTCTTCCCTTCCTTCCTTCCTTCCTTCCTTCCTTCCTTTCTTCCTTCCTTCCTTCCTTTCTTTCTTTCTTTATTCCTTTCTTTCTTCCTTCCTTCCTTTCTTTCTTTCTTTCTTTCTTTCTTTCTTTCTTTCTTTCTTTCTTTCTTTCTTTCTTTCTTTCTTCCTTTCTTTCTTCCTTCCTTTCTTCCTTTCTTTCTTCCTTTCTTCCTTTCATGTGTTACCAGCAACAGAATGACCAATTAAAAAACCCTACTCCCAAGATTCCCTCTCTATTTTCCTTCTTCCTATCCTCTTTGCATGTTTACTATTTTTTCATCTTCTATTGTTCAATTCTTGGCATAGACCTCATACTACTCCCCTCCATATTCATTTTATTCAAGCCAAGATAGATTACTTACTTCCCTTGTACACATTAATCACTTTCAATGCTATGTGCCTTTGTTTGCATCATTTTCTGTGCTTGAAATGACTTTTGCTTCCAAATTTTGCCCACTTTTCAAAATCTAGTTCACATATGTACTCCAGGAAATCCTCCCTGACCACCCCAAATAGAAATTATCTTTTCTTCCTACAACTGTTGTAGTTTGAATGTATGTATATTCTATTCTGAACCTCCCCAAACCCCTCCAGTGCTTAACCACATCTTCCTCTCAACTACTCTGACTTCTATTGTCTCTACCACACAATATGGTGATTAATTCTATACTTACTGAGCTTTAATCCCAAATCTGCTACAATCTGAACACTTTGGTTTGAGTCCCAGCTCCACCAGTTACAAATGGTGTGACCTTCTCTGGGTCTTACTTCCATGATTTCTATAATTATTAAGTTGACCTGAATATCCCTAAGGGGACTTCCAACTTCAATTCATGATCATTACATTCTGGTTATTTGTCAAATGAAGATATTGGACTTGGACATTGTCTAAGGTCTCCTCTAGTGATGTGCTAGTAAATGGTTAATAATCATTTCTGCAAGAAAAAAGAAACTTCTAATTTTAATAAATATCATTAACTTTTCTCCATCTAGACAATCAACAAACAATTAAGAAAATATTTTTGTGTATTAATAACCAATTTTACAAATAGGACCCCAAAATAATTTTTTTGCCTGCATATACAAAGTCCAGACTGTGTTGGTCAAGACAGCCTCTGAAGAACAGAACAATCTTGGGCAGGATGCCGCCCAACTGGGAACGCTTGTTTCTGATTAAAATATAAAGAAAATCTAATCTAGGTGAATTCTAACTGTTGTTCAACTTAAGTGGTCTTGGTATAGAATAGGTTCCCTTGTTGGTTGGTAGTTGTCTTTCTTTCTTGAAGAGGATCCAAATGACATCACAATGGGAGAGTCAAGTTACAGTGTGTAGACCTTGTCTGACCAGACCAAGACAAGCTCAGAATGCTCTACCACAGGTGGAAGACAAATAGTCAATGTGAATATTTGGGGTAGATTCTCTAAATTTGCACATCTCACATTTCTTTTGATCTATTTCAATTCTGCTTCACTCATAGAGCACAGCCCTTTCTCTGATGAATTCACACCATGTTGGGTGGTCCTGTGTCAGTGTCTCCTATGTCACACAATCAATTCAAAGTTCTTAAGAGAGATCTTAAAAGTATCTTTGCATCACTTCTTTTGACCATCATGTAAGTCCTTGCCCTGTTTGAATTCTCCATAAAATAATCTTTTTGGCAAGCATACATTTGGCATTTGAACGACATGGCCAGTACATCAAGGTTACACTTTATGCAGTAGAGTTTGAATGCTTTGCAGTTTAGTTTGGGAAAGAACCTCAGTGTCTGGTACCTCATCCTGGCAGGTGACCCTCAGAATCTTCCTAAGACAATTCAAATGGAAGTTATACAATTAACTGGAATGGCACTGGTAGACTCATCCAGGTTTCACAGGCATACAACCCTGAGGTCAGCACAAACAGCTCTATAGACCTTCTGTTTGGTAGTCAATATAATACTTCTTCTCTCCCACACTTTCCTTCAGAACTTCCCAAACATCGAGATAGCTCTGGCAAAGTGTATGTCAGCCTCATTATCAATGTACACATCCCTGGAAAGTGCACTACCAAGATAAGTGAACTTAGCCACAGCATTCAGAACTCCTCCATTTGCTATGACCAATGGTTCAACATATGGATGGTGTGGTGCTAGCTGAAGGAGCACCTGTGTTTTCTTGGCATTAATTGTTAGGGCAAACAAGCAACAGAGAATCAATCCATACTTTGTTGTATTTCAGAGGCTACATTCAGTGCACAATCATCTGCAAACAGAAAATCATTCACCAACACCCCCTCCGATTTGATCTTGGCTTGTCCATGTGATAGCTAACCTTGATGTGAAATTCATGTATAATTCTGATGAACTTCTGTAGGCAACCAAATTTTGAGATAATTTTCCATAAGCTTTCACAGCCGACAGTACCAAAGAGCTTGGAAAGATCTACAAACTTTGTGTACAGACCTCTGTTCTGCTCCTGGCATTTCTCCTGGAGTTATCAGTCAGCATACACCATACTGACTGTTCCTCAGCCCTTTCTGAAGCCATACTGGCTCTCAGATAGATGACCATCTTCCAGGTGAAGAATCAGTCTACTAAAGAGAACTCTGGCAAGAATTTTGCCAGCAACGACTAAGAGAGAGACCCTCCTGTGATTGTCACAGGACGATCCATTTCTTTTATCTTTATAGAGATGAACAATGGAGGCATTCTTGAACTAGAGCACAACCTCCTCTTGCCACATAACCTGGAAAATTGCAGTCAGCTTTTGTATGAGCAAGGAACCCCCTACCTATAAATCTCAGCTGGAATAGAATCAGCACTAGGTGCTTCACCACACTAAACGAGCTAAATAGCATTGAAAACTTCTTCAGTTGGAACTTCAGCTAGGAAGGGATTGACTTCAACCTAAGGTAAACAGTCAATGGCTTCAGCATTAATTGATGATGGTCTGTTGAGAAAGTGTTCAGACTCTCGAGGATCAGATCCTTATCACTAATCAATGGTCCCATCAACAGTAGTTGAGATGCTCCATAGCTCTTTGACCCATAAATAGCCTTCAGGGCATCATAAAAGTGCTTTGGATATGACTACCAGCATAGAACTGAATTTCATCTGCCTTCTTACTGAAAAGAATTCTGCATCTCTCTAAATTGCAATCATACTTTACTTTTGATGGAATTAAATACTGCCTTCTTACAGATAGATAAGCTATCCTGCTAGTAAACCCAGTCAGTATGAGCTGGCTCCAGCATTCCCCTGGACTGTCTTATATTTCTAACCTATGATTCAGTGTGTGTAGGTGTCAATTTTCAAAATAAGTTGTAAGCTCATTGAGGCCAGATCCCATTGTTTTTTCATTTAGCAGCTTCTGAATTTCCCCATCATTTTCATCAAACCAGGCTTGATGTTTGTAAGTGTTCTGATCCAGATGAGCAAATGCAGTGCTATACACCAAGTCTCTGAAAAGTACCCACTCCTTTTCTGTTCCATTGTTGTCAACTGTGTATTGGCTCAACTTGCCCTCCAAGTTAGCAACAAACTGTTACCTCTCAGAGCAGAGCTCTAATTTGTGTTCATTAATGCTTTTGGCAGTGATTTTTCCATGGGGAAGCCACTTTTGTTGAATGTGAATATTTAGTTTAGAGAGGATAAGTCCACGATGAGTCCAGTACTCTGAGCCACACATTGTCTTCATCACTTTCACATCCTGTCAGTCTCCTTAAAATCACACAGTCTATTAAATGCCAATGTTTGCTGTGAGGGTGCATCCACAAGGCTTTATTGCATTTAGGTAAACAGAAGGTAGTGTTGGTGATTAGAAGGTCATGAGATGCACAAGACTTCAGTAATAAGTGACCATTGATGTTGCCATTTCCCAGTCCATTCCTCCCTAGGACTCCCTGTCAAGTCTGGTAGTTTCATTAAAGTCACCCAGAATTATGAGGTTGTCCTCTTTTGGAACATTAATGATAAGGTTCTAGATTTTCATAAAATTTTTCTTTGACCTCATCGGGGTTTGTCATGGTGGGAGCATAGGCACTGATGATGGTGGCATGACATTTTCATACAAGTGGCAATCACATTATTATAAGCCTGATTATTTTGTACAGATTTCCTAGAGGTAGACTGATCTGGGCAGAGACAGGTCTCTTTCTACAGAATTTCAGATATGACCAAAGTCACATCCCCACTCCCTCATTAGAAAAAGCCCACCTCTCATTATAACATTAATTGTTAACTAATCCAAATTGGTTTGCATCCATCAGGGACACCCCTTTTTCCAAAGGTATTTAAACATTTAGTGATCTCCATGCAGGATCTTTGGTTACATCAACTGATTAACCTGAACTTATTGATTAATTGCTAGCCTAATTAATAAAGTGGTTATTAATTACCCAGAAACTCTATCTCTTGGAATTTTTATTTGTCTCACACAAACCAAGCCCTGGCTTTTTTTTCATTTGCCAAATTCCAAGGTGTAAAATGTTCACACTGAAAATTAAACAATAAGCTCTCATGCACCAGTATGAGTTGGCTACAGCATACCCCTTGACTCTTTTATATTTCTAACTTTCTATGATTCAGTGTGTGTAGGTGACATTTTTCAAAATAGGTTGTAAGCTCCTTGAGGCCAGATCCCATATATCACAGATTCAAAGCTGAGAGGGACCTTCAAGTTCAAGTAGTCTAAATCCCTCAGTAGAGCTGAGGAAACTAAGGCCTAGAAAAGATTAGTGACTTGCCCAAAGTGTTATAGGTAGTAAAGAGCAGATCCACTATTTGAACCCATCCTCTGATGCAAATCTTGTCATATTTTTAAAAATTACACAACACTGCCACCTATCTTACTTTATTTGTATTTCTTCCCAAGAACATAGCACAGTATTTATTACATAGTAGGTGCACACCAAGTAGTCCTTGAATTCAAATAGATACTTAAAAAAAATCATGATTTTTTGATTTACAGATCATGATAATTCCAACACTGGCTAAATTCAAAGGGCTCTAAGTAGTGCTTTTTTCTGTAAAGACAGATTTGGTGGTTCTACAAAAGGAAAAGGAAATTTATACTTGAAGATTCCAGACTCATGAAAACTGAAAAGGGGAGAGGGGATTCCCCAAGTGATAAATAGTCAAAGGCTACTAACAGTTTTAAGAGAAAGAAATCCAACTTATCAATAGCCATGTAAAAAGATGTTCTAAATCACTAATAATTAGGGACATTAGCAAAGTACTACACAGCATGTCATGCCTGAAACAAAGAAGGTGCTGTGCTCTATGAGTGAAGCAGAATTACAGTAGGACAAGAAAAATATGAAGTGTGTTAATTTAGAGATATCTTTACTCCAAAAGACCTCATGAAGCAAGGTCTTTGGTTACCTAGAGAAACCATTGATCTCAACTTATTGATTGTTTGCTAGCCTAATTAATAAATTGATTATTAATTACCCAGAAACTTTATCTCTTGGACTTTTCATTTGTCTCACAATAAGTTCATGTGGACCATTTGTGTCCGACCTATTTTAGAGCCTTCCAAGCTCCTCTTGGTCTGATCAGTCACAGTTGGATATAATGTACCTTGATAACAACTTAGTGATGTCATTTTGGTCCCCCTTGAGGATAAAAAAAGTAACCAATAAGGGGATTCACATAAAAATTACTCTTGAGTATCCCTTCACAACTATCAGATTAGAAGAGTTGACCAAAAAAAGGAGAATTGAAAATGCCGGAGGGGTTCTGGGAAAACAGGTTCATCAATGAATTGTTGATGGAACTGAGAATTGGTCATAGTTCTGGAATGTAATTTGGAACTATGCCCCAAAAGTCATTAAACTGTGCATACCTTTTAATGCAGTGATACCACTATGTGGTCTATACCCTAAAGAGATGAAAGAGGGAAATTGTGCATACACACACACACACACACACACACACACACACACCCCAAAATATTTACAGCAGATCTTCAGGTGGTGGCAAAGAAGTGGAAACTGAGAAGATACCCTTCAAGGGAATGGCTGAACAACTTTTACTGTATGAATGGTATGGAATAACATTGTGCTATAGAAACTGATGAAAGGGATGGTTTTAGAGAAACCAGTGAAGACCTTTATAAACTAATGCCAAATGAAGTAAGTAGAAAGTGCTGAGACAGGAGAACAATCTACACAGTAAGAGCAGTACAGTAAAGATAATCAACTATGAGTCTTCGAAACTCTGATCAACCATAATTCCAATGGGCTTCTGCTGAAATATGCTACCCACCTCCTGACAGAAAGATGATAGACTCAGAATGCAGACTGAGGCATATGTTTGCTTGTTTGTTTGAGCAAAGGAATTTATTTTGCTTGTTAATATATGTTTGTAATAGTTAAAGTTTTTCTTGCTTTTTCAGTGGAGAAAGGGAAGAGGAGAGAGAGAGAATTTGGAGCTGAAAATAAAACAAAAAAAACTTTTTTTAAGAAGGGAAGAGAGGGGAGAGAGGTACAAGGAGTGAGGAGATTGGGGAGAAAGATGTATTTCCAAGTAAAATACATATTTATAGTGCCACTCAATTGGAGCACTATTTTTTCTCTAAGAAAGTTCATTAACTCTTAGTGCCAAGCTATTATAATATTCAACCTTATTATACTTTCAGTATCAGCAAGAGGTTATGATAGTTCCTGTTCCTCCTTTTTATTACCTTCAAATATCCTCCCACTTAATTCAGGGAAAGTGCATCACATGGGTTCATTTTTGTGGGCTCATCTTAGCTAAAGATAATCAGTCAAATACTATGAAAATGACATTTCAGTGCCATGTTTAGTAGCTTGAGTAAGATAGGTCAGCATGCAAATTCTGGGAGGTCAAAGAAAGGATAGGGGAAATAATTTTTAAATTTTATTTTGATGGCCACTGTATTTCAGTATTATTTTAAAAGAATTCTTTAGAGATAAGAAAATGGCTTCAATTTGATATGCCAAAACAAAAATACTGTTATTAGTAAAAGGAAAAGAAATATCTTATTTCTCTGAGATTTTTTCCCTATGATGCACATCTCCAATTAATTCTGAGCAGATAGGATAGAAATGTCATTCTGCAGTCACAAGCTGACATTGTAACCTTCAGACAACTTATTGAGAATAAATAAGAAAAGACATTTTAAGGTTCACGTTCTCCCCAACTCTGATGTTATCTACTGAGGAAATTCAAGTTATAGAATCATAGATTTCGAAAGTACCAGACCATCCCCTCACTGATAAATGAACCCATTCTATACTCTCCCCAGGAAATAGTTACTCACTCTTTTCTTGAACACCTGAAATGAAGAGGAGCTCACCATTTCATAAGGTAGTCCATTCCAAGTTGAGATATCTCTCAGGAAGAGGGGGATGATAGAAGGGAGAGCAAATTGAGGGAGAGACTGGTTGAAAACAATCACTTTTGAAAAAGGACAGGGTCAAAGGAGAAATAGAATAAATGGGGGGTGGAAGAGGATGAAGGGAAATATAGTTAGTCTTTCACAATATGACTACTATGGAAATATTTTGCATAACTACTAATACTACTAATTAGTATTAGTAAAAAAAAAACTACTACTAACTACTAATATTTGTATAACCTATATTGAATTGCTTATCTTTCTAGTGGGGGTGAGTGAGGAGGGGGGAAAGGAGAGAATCTAGAACTCAAAGTTTTAAAAACAAATGTTTAAAAAAAGTTTTGTTTTGTTTTTTAACATGCAACCTGGAAATAAGGTATACAGGCAATGGTGTATAGAAATCCAACTTGCCCTACAAGAAAGTAAGGGTGGGATGGATATAAGAGATGGGAAGAAAATCCATAACTCAAAATCTTGTGGAAATGAATGTTGAAAACTAAAAATAAATTTTAAACTTTAATTAAATTAAAAAGACAAAATAAATGCATGTGGATTGGTGTATTATTTATCAATGTCTCTTCTATAATGTAGGGCTTGGAATCAGGAAGACCCTGAATTCTGGCCTCAGCCACTTAATAGCTTTGTGACCTTGGTCAAGTCATTTAATCCTGTCTACCTCAGTTTCTTCATCTATAAAATGAGCTGAAGAAAGGAATAGCAAACAATTCCAGTATCTTTGCCACAAAAAGTGAAAATAAGGTCACAAAGAGTTAGAAATTATTGAATAACAACTAAACAACAAAAAGTTCTATAAGGTAATGTCTGGAACTAAGCCAAATGCCCTAGCCTCACCAAGGAACAGCAAAATAAAACTATTCTAACTTTCCCTCTATTTTCATTCTGGATACTATTTGTCTATTAGTATGCTCTAGGATGATGTTTCTCCTATAATTGAGCTGAGGAAATCAGACTAACCTGTGCATCAGAGAAAAAATACTAGGCAATGTATAATTAAGAGCAAGATGGTGGGAGTGACAAGTGGTATTCAAAATGTAGAAGGACTGAAGACATTCAGAGAAGAGGGATCTGGATGGTGATCCACTGATAGAAAGAGAAAACTTTTACAAGACCTGACATTCAAAAGCAGGCTTTGTGGTGCTTCACAATGGATCCTGTAGGCTCCCATATGTATTTTTAAGAAATACTAAAGACAGGCAGCTGGTTTTAACTATTAAGATATGCCACTTTTTTCTTCCTCTGGGAAATCTGAAGCCATCACTTCCAACAGAACAAACTCTGCTTCTTTTCTCTCTCAGACTATATCTACAGAATGGAGAATAGCTGATCTTGTCAGTCACTATATCAGTTGAACCATTTGTGTGAGTGAAGAAAAAATAGTCAAAATTGTTCTACATGTCCTGAGGACACAGCTAGGCATTGCAGACACTTAGTGATAGGGCAAGGGGCAGCTAGGTGGCTCAGTGGATAGAGTGCCAGGCCTGTAGTCAGGAAGGCTCCTCTTCCTGCATTCAAATCTGATTTTAGACACTATCTGTGTGACCCTGGGGAAGTCACTTAATCCTGTTTGCCTCAGTTTCTTTCTCTGTAAAATGAACTGGAGGAGAAAATGGCAAACTACTTCAGTATCTTTGCCAAGAAAACCCCAAATGGGGTCATGAAGAGTTACAGACTACTGACCACCAAAAAGTGAAGGAAAAAGTGAGAGAAATGAGATAGCCCAAATCCCCGGGGTATATGCTTTTTCAACCTCGGGAAATTGTTGGTTGGGAAACTTCTCCCAATTAGAAAATCTTACAAAAAAAATTAATCAAAGGTGAATTCTGGCTCTTTGTGTTCTACTCAATCTTGGCTGGGGGTACATCCTCTGTTTAGATTGACTGAGCCTGGGAGCAAGATTGATCAAAGTTAAGTCTCCCAGTTCCTTATTAGAATGGGTCCACTTCTCATAATTTTCATTCTTCTCATTAATTTTTAACCTATAAGATTTGATTGCTGGAGCGGCCAGGTAGCACAGCGAGTAAGAGCACCGGCTCCAGTGTCGGGATGACCTGGGGATCAAATCTAGGCTCAGATACTTAGCACCACACCCAGAAATAACTGGCAGTGTAACCTTGAGCAAGTTACTTAACCACAATTGCTTAAAAAAAAATAAAGATTTGATTGCCGCCCACTCTTCCTTCTGACTCCAGGGCTGGTTCTCTATTCACTGTACCACCTAGCTGCCCCCACCCACTCTTCAAAGGGCATATAAGCTTTGAGTGGGTGCCATGAGAAATCTTTGGGATTTGAAAGTGACACTGACCCCTTTTAAAAATTTTGTGCTAACAATGATTAATAAAATGACTAATCACCCAGAAACTATGCCTCTCAAACTTTTTATATGCCACAAAGGGAATAAATCACATTGTTTATTTACTATTTGCTCCACAGAGTTACATCTCTTTGACACTCTCTTCTTTCCCTATTTCCAGCTCCCACTTGATCATCACAATTAACCTATGCTAATATTAAATTTTGCTGTGTAAAACCCTTCAGCAATCTAGTAAAGCCTATGGATCCCTTTCTCAGAATAATCCTTTCATATGCATAAAATGTATAGGATTATAACAAGTCAGTCAGTCAATCAACAAGCATTTATAAAGAGATTCTTATGTATCAGGCACCCAATTATATAAAAATACAATTACCAATTTAAAAAATACAAAATCAAAGACCTCCAAGTTACAGACTTCTAACCTAGCTCAACCTCCAAAGTGCATCCCAATGCCAGTTTCAAAATGTGCACACTAAATGCCAGAAATATTACATCAATTGAACAAGTAACTCGTGCAAAGTTATGTACCTAGTCTTTTGATTTCATAGGGACCTCCTGTGTCCAAGAAACTGAAATATAACTAAAGCAGCTTCTCTTAAGATGTTTGCTTCCTCTTTTAGGGGAACCAAAAAGTAAACTTGATAGATTAATCTACTTCCTTCTAAGGCAAAATTGCAGATACTGATAACAATGCATCACTGAACACATTATTATAATCATAGACTCACAGAATGTTCAATAGTGATGGGGCCCTCCTAAAGAGAATGGTAGACCACAGGATTTCAGAACATAGAGTATTAGAGTTACGAAGGACATTACAAAATATAATGGTAGGAAGTAGAATTTGAGAACTGGGTTGAACTGAAGAACATAGTTAAATATAAGAGCTGGAAGAGAAATTTGAGTTTACAGATGAGGAAAATGAAACCTCTAAATTATTTGGACTCCTTTAAACAAATATTTGCCATGCCATAGTGATAGGTACTTTCTTCAAATGGATAAATAGTGTTAAACTAGATTGATAACTCAGGACAGGACAACTCTAACCAGGTCTGTTGGAGTTCCCTGGTTCATTGTTTCTTCCTTTATTTAAATTTTTGTTCTCTTCCTTTTATTGCACTAGGGAAAAACATGCCCTGATAAGCTTGGAAATGTTAATAGACCATCTGATGTAGCTGACGGCAAACACAGCTGCAAGTACATAAAGTCTATTCATTGCTTCTGATTTTCTTCCCCTTCAATATGGTGGGTCTCTACAGGACTGAGTGAGATTGATATACATAAATGTTTTTGAATGAAGTCAAATCAGCAAGCTGTCTGCAAAATTGCCTGCTTTTCAACATAATAACATTTATGTAGACCCTTATGGCTTACTGAGTACTTTCTCCATAACAACCCTATGAGGTAGAGAGTGCAAGTATTATGATCCCCATTTTAAAGCTGAGGAAAAGTCTCAGAGAGGTGATATGATTTGTCCAAGGTCATATAGCCTGGTCAGTAGTAGGATCATGAACTAAATTCTGGCCTCCTGACTCCTGTTGCAAGCTTCTTTATATTATACCACATTGTCTCTCCAGAGACCCTATATGTGCATTTACATTTAAAAGCAACTTTGTGCTTATATAGAGGTATGCAACCCCAGAGGACAAAATTAGGAGCAATGGGTGAAAATTATCTGGAGGTAGATTTCAGTTCAATATAGCCAAAGACTTGCTAACAATCGGAGATACCACAAAGTATTTAGTTTGCCTTGGACAGCGGTCGATTCATCCTCATTGACGCTCTGTATGCAAATATTATAGAAGGGAATCTTTGGTTAGGTAAAAGATGAACTAAATGGATTTCCTCTGGGTATGCAAGAAGAAAATGAACAGTAAGTCCATATTATATAACACAGACCCTTCTAGAACAAAATGATGGTCCACGGCATCCTATCTATTCTCCTGTCCTGTGCATTGGTCCTCTGAGTGAAAATGTTTGGAATACATGCACACATTAAGTGGAATGATGGATTTTGCTCAGCAACCATCAAATTTATATGCTATTTGGCATCACCAGATGTGCCAATATGATTGATTTTTGCCTATCAGAGAAATGAACATTTAATCTTCAGTCCCAGCTGTATCAGCAAGAATACTAACAGAGACTGAGATAAAACAATAAAGTTATAGACAAGAGAAAATTATTATTTTCCCAAAGAGCCACTTTTTTATTGAATTATAGAGATTTCTCTTGCAATTTTTTGCAGTTTGCCATTTTGCTCTACTCACTTTTTAACAGGCCAATATAATTTTCTGTCGATCAAAGAGTAGCACACTATGATCATGTCATCAGCATTTCATCAGTTTTGGGGAAATGAATGCTGTACTTAAAGCTATTTAAAGAAACCTATATTAAATTTGAAAAGATGCACTTAGGAAATTTCTGTTTAATGCTCTTGGGTTTTGTTATTACTGGGAGGGTTAAGATGGACATGGTATAGATTCTAAGGAAAATTATCTAGCCTACTAGCCTGGTAATAGGATGCCATTGTTAGAAACGCTTCTAGATCACCTAGCACACTGATTGTGCATAATAGGGAAAAGGAGAACCAGTTGGAAGACATTCCACAATCTGGACAACAGCAATTCAACATGCTAATCTGGGATCTAATTCTGTATAGTATAGTCTGATTGGTTTCACATGGAGAAAGACTCAGGACCATAAAGTTTGATGGTGCTGAGTAAATGACTATCTAGAGCTTGCAGTGGGTTTAAGTAGGTAATGTGCCCATCCTAGAATCACAAGATATGGGTTTGAGTCCATGCTCAGTCACATGGTAGTTATATGAACTATAAGTGATTTAATCTTCCTGAACTTCTCTTTTTATTTGTAAAATGATATTCGAACTTTCTTCTCACTGGGTTGTTGTGAGGAATGTTCTTTGTAAACTTTGAAATGATAGCCAACAAATATTTATTAAACACTTATGTGTGCTCATGGATCAGACACCATGCTAAGTGCTGGAGATACAAAACAAGGCAAAAGACAGTCCCTGCCCTCAAGGAGTTTACATTTTATTAGGAGAAAATGGCATACAAAAGGAAACAGAAAATCTGAGTGAGAAGACAACACCTAGTGGGGGAATAGAGAAGTTCAGAGACAGCAAGTGGGTGAGAAATGTAAGATGACTGAAGTAGGATCTTTCCCTAAATGGAGATTCCAGGGGAAGAGGTCTCACCCCTTTAATCACAGGAAAAAAAGGGGTCCTGGGACAGAGGGTACTGATGAAGTTTTCACCCATCTGCATTCCTTCAGACTTCTGTGTCATGCTTGTGTCCTTCAATAAACAGCTTATACTCAGAGACAAATAGGGTCAGCATCTTTGAAAACAATTGACATACTCAATAGTAGCATTGAATTTAGAGTCTAAAATTTAAAGACTCTGCTTTGCCCCTTCTTAGCCATGAGACCTCAACCTCTTCCTCTATAAAACAACTCACAAGGCTATTCATACAATGGATGTAAAACATTTAATAAACAGAAAATCACTTTTAAAATGTAACCTTTTTTTCATATTGCCACTTACAATACATAAAATGAACAAAAGTGGGGGGGAGGCAGCTAGGTGGCACAGCAGATAAAGCACTGAACCTGGAGTCAGGGCAAATTGAGTTCAGATCCAGTCTCAAATGTTTGTGTGATTTTCTGTGTGATTCTGAGCAAGTCACCCACCCTCTATCTGTCTCAGAATAATTACAGAGCCAACCTTGCAGGGTTATTGTGAAGATCAAATGAGATAATATTTGTAAAACATCTGACAGATATTAGATGCTTAATAAGTACTTATTCTCTCCCTTCCAAGAGCTTTAAAGTCCCTTCTCTAACAAGGTAATTTAGTTTTGATCCTGCTTTAGCTACTTAGTCCCTTTACGAACCCTTGGGATGAACAAACATCTCATTCAAAATCTCAGTTTATTCATCTGAAAATGATTTTTTTAATTAGATGAGTTCTTAGGTTTCTTTTACCTTAAATCTATGATGCTACAATCTTAAGAAGAAGGCATGTAAGTAGAGCATCAAAAGTTGGTCAACATTCAAGAGGCTTCCTGATTGGGTGATCCTGAACTTAGGATTCTAAACCAACTAATGAGCTCCATCTAAAATACACAGATGGACAAATTCCAAAGTGTTATGGATGAGCATTCTGATGTGGAAGAAGTCATCCTTTTAAAGACCCACAAGAGAGCCCTAGAGTACAGAATGGGGTTCTATGCTTAGAGAGGCTCATGGAGGGGCTAGGGAGATGTAGCTATATAGAACAGCTGAGAAGCTAAGTATTGCCTATATGGGCTTTTATGTGTTCTCAATTACCTATTACTTACTCTTCCTATTTCTGTTAAATGTTCTTTTCCCAAAAGTGCTTTGTAAACTAAAAAGTGGCATAAAAATGAAGGCTACCATTACCTATCTCTATACCAGATCATTCCCAGCTATACCAAACCACTCTCAGCTACACCAGACTACCCTCAGCCTTGGTCTTTCTAGACAAAGGGATCTCCATCCACCCTTGAGTAGAATAGAATGGACCTCCCCACCCTAGTTTAAATTCCTTGCAAGCTTGGTTGGGGTCTCACCAAAATGGAAGAAAATCAATGCAATCTCACTATCAGTAATGTCCTTCAGACTGAACTTTTTAAAATGAGAAATTTAGAAAATGTGGAGAATCTCTGAATCTCCCCAAGATATTGGTTATTAATAGCCATTTCTCTTAAGTCTAAAATACAGTAGTGAGGACTGTGTGAAGAAAATGAACATGTTTAACCTGAAGAAGACTAGAGGTGAGATGGCAGTTGTGTCCAAGTATCTGAAGGACTATCATGCGGAGGAGGGACCCCATGAGATCCCAATTAGTAGAACCAGGAGTTAGAGCCCCACCCCAAAGTAGAATGAGCTACTTCAATAAGTGGTGTGTTCTCCCTCCTTGGCGGGGGGGGGGGGGTCTTCAAACAGAGGCTGGGCAACATTTGGGACTTCTGTTGTGCTTTGAGGTGCTGGGAACCCCAAAATGCAAGGGTGTGGTGGGGGTCTGCCTTCAAAGAATTCAGCCACTCAAGCCTACTAGCCAAAGTAGTGAAATTTTATTATAACACCAGTATGGCAGGCAAGATTCCTAATAAATATGATATTGTATGACCAATAGGAGTGGATAGAAATTCTAGTGAGTGTGAATTTGATGAGGATAGAACTGATATTTTTATACAAACAAAGATTGTGAGAAGGTTTTGATGAGACTAAAGAGTGGTAAATAGCTTGGAGGCCCCTTGTGCAAACAGTGAAAGGGTCTAGATGGGATTAAGGAGTATCATGTAAGCTAATTTAGTAATCAAGGTGGGCTGGGGTGGACCAGATGCCTTCAGTGAAGGCACCAGTGTTCTGAATAGCTGAAAATGTATGAGGTCTTTTCCTTTAGGGGTCCAGGTCCCATAACCCCATCACCCTCCAATTCTCAAATTCTGTGATTCCATACATAGCCACAGTGATAAAATCATGCATCCTTGAAGAATTAGTCTGAATACCTGTAAGAAGCCTGCATGATATGGAGTACTTAGAGAGGGTAAAGACAAGGAAAAGGAGACATGGGTGTCAGAGTGAAAAGCACCAAGACATGGGGCATCAGTATGTACATTTTGGGTAAGAAAGAAGTATTTTCATAGTAAGACACAAAGTCAAGCTGAGCTTTCATATATGTGGTATAATGGATACCAAAGTAGTAGCCTTTCCTTCTTGTTTCAGCTATTCAAGTGTCTTTGAGCCTCACCTTTGATTATGTCAAGTCTTTGTTGGAAACTATACATTGTGCTACGCTTAATAGACCTAAGAGAGTTTGGAGACCTTCCCTGCCCTTAACAGGTCTAAGGTCATCACACAAATCCCATGGTAGTAGGAGCTTGACAAAAGAGCAGAACAGGAAGGGTTGGAACAGGAAGGAGTCATGCAGATAAAAGCTCAAGCATGAGCTGGGACTAAGCAGAACTGAGAGGGAGAATGCTTGTGGTGTCAGAACTCTGTCCATCTGTTCTGTCTGTGTTGATTTCACTTTGTCAGCCAGAAGCACTCTGTCTGTTGATTTGTGTTAGTGTTATTTTGTCAGACAGAAGCACTCTGATGATTCGTGTTGATTTCTCAAACAGAAAATGAATTGAGATGATAGTGCCAGCAATGTGTATAAACATTGTGATTCTGTTGAGCTTTGTTTTCCTAGAAACAAAATCTCCGAAGAACTTGGAGTGGAGCAGTCCCCATGAGATGCAATATGGAGTAGGAGTAGAGAGGTGCCTACCTGTCAGTCAAGGCAAGAGTTGGGAGAACTGCCTACCTGTGAATCCAGGCAAGAGCTGGGAGTGTGGAAGAGGATCCATGGGGTTTGGAAGTCAGCCTCGAGCTAAGATAAAAGTAGACTTTACTTGTGTACTCATTGCTGACAGATGATATTGTAACTTACTAAAACCTAAGGGTGAATGGCCTTTGTACTTTACACTGTCCCTTAAGGATGATTACCCCTTAAGGATGATTGGCTTAAGGATTATTGGAAGCCAGCCTGGAATCAAGATGAAAGAAGACTTGACTTGGGTACTCTATATTGATTGAGGAGACTGTGACTTACTGAATGATATGCTTTATCTAAGACTACATGGCCACCTTAGTAATAAGTCATTATGTTATATTGGGAATGTTGTGCTTTAGTTTCTTGAATGTTATGCTTTAATTTATTGCTGAATAAATAGAGAGTTCACTATACTATGTTATTAGATTCTTAAAATTGTTCACAGCAGCAGTCTTCAGGAGAGCTGCTCATGATTGGCTTTATACTTGGCTACCTCAGTCCTATTAAATCTATCAATAAATCATCCCTATGCTCTGCAGAGGCTGGAGGAGGGTAACCCAAGAGTCTTGAGTTCTTGCCATATAAGAATTAGTCAAAGAAGCTAGAGAGTCTTTAAGCTGAACAAAAAAAAGAATTAGGAGGACATAATAGCTTCTTTCAAGATTCAGCTCAAGTATTACCTCATTCACAAGGTCTTTTCTGATTCTTCAAGATATTTGTGCCCTTTACTGACAAATTACATTATATTTATTTTGTTTACATTTAGCATAAAGTTCTGTGTACATGTTGCTCCCCCTAATAGAATGGCTCCTGAGCTATAGGAAGAAAAATATAAAGGATTGTGTTTGCTTAATACCATCCTTTTATCCCTTAACAATTTGAACTTAGCAGTTCTAGGACAAATGGAGTCAGCAGAGTAAGGATCTCAATTACATTCACCCTTGGAGTAGATAAATACTGGAAAAGGCATTTGCCATATCTTCTCCCTTCTGTACTTATAAAGTTTATTTTTTAGCACAAATGTAAAACTTAATTTTTATTCCTTTTAATTTTCTATCCTATCAGATTTCACATAACATCCAAGCCTATTGAGGTCTTTAAGGATTCTGACTTTCATTGGGTTAAGTTTTTCCTCTCAGTTTTGTGTAAATATAACAAGTATATCAGCTATGGCATTATTTAAGACATTGATAAAACTATTAAATAGCATAAGGCAAGCCATAGATTTTGGGGGGATCTATTCATCCAACTAGCACCTACTATACATAGGCTTTGTACATAGTAGGAACTTAATGATTCTGGGACTTAATCTTATAAGGTCTCTGAAAGTTTTCAATGTTTCCTTATATTGTGGAGGTCCCTTGAAGGCTACATCAGAGGAATACAAGCTCTGGAAATTCTGATCACATTTGAAAGGCCTCAAACATGGCCCAATGTTTGAGCACATATCTATCATTCAGAAGCAGATGTCCACTTGTTCTTAGTGTTATGCATGTTATAAATGCTGGAGTAGATTACTTTTTGGGGTTTCTTCCCAACATAGGATTCTATGAGTATTATTAGAGAAATGGTTAGAAAAAAATGTAGTACATAAATATAATAAAATATTAGTGTTGTATAAGAAATTATGGATACGAAGAATTCAAAGAAACATGAGAGATATTGAAATTATACAAAGAACTAAGAGCTTAGAAAACAATATACACAATGACTACAATATTTTAAAAAAGGAAGGAAGAGAGGGAGGAAGAAAGGGAAGAAGGAAGGAAAGGAGGAAAGAAGGGAAGGAAAAAGAAGAAAGGAAGGAAGGAGAAAAGGTGAAGGAAAAAGAAGGGAAGGGAGGAGGAAGGAAGGGAGGAAAAGGTGAAGGAAAGAGAAGGGAAGGAAGGAGGAAGGGAGGAAAAAGGTGAAGGAAAGAGAAGGGAAGGAAGGAAGGAAGGAAGAAAGGAAGGAAGGAAGGAAGGAAGGAAGGAAGGAAGGAAGGAAGGAAGGAAGGAAGGAAGGAAGGAAGGAAGGAAGAGAGGGAGGGAGGGAGGGAGGAAAGGAGGGAGGAAGGAATTAACCTTAATCTATATCTAACACTTGCTAATTTTCTACTCTTACATGTTCCTGTCTATCCTGTGCTCCCAACTCTTCTCAAGCTCTCCCTGTTCAAACCATAATCTTTACCCTACAGGCAAAGCCCATGACTTCCCAAGTTACTAATGTTGAGGCCCTACAAATCCAGACTGTTGATGCCACAAGAATCCCTGATTTGGCAGGTATCCAAGTCTTTGCTTTTGTTTGTCTGTTCTTGTGTATGTCCTTACAGAAGATGAATTGGCTTGCCCCTTATCATTTGCTTATCTCTCCATTCTCTTCTGGAATTTGTTACAGATCCAGCCTTTACCTTGTTGTCTTCAGGCAAACAACTTGTCTCCCAGCCCCCAAGAGACAGAGGTCAGACAGCTATGCTACATCATCCCTGCTCTGAGAGATCACAGCTCTGACTTTCTCAGTGAAACCATTTGTTTTCCTCTCCTGGGTTCATTTCTTCCACATTCTGTTAGTCCCCATAGGAGCCTAGGAGACCAGTTTAAGCCCTGACCTTGCCATTAGTTAGCTATGTAATCTTGTCCAGCCAGTCAACCAGAATTAATTAAGTGTTTGCTATGTGCCAAAAACTGTTTTGAATTCTGGGGATACAGAGGCAAAAGGCTATTCCTGCCTTCAAGGAGCTCAATTCTAATGGGGAAATTATATGCAAATAAATATATAGAGAGTAGATGGAAGGTAATCTTAAAGGGAAAGAATCAAATAGGGAAAGGCCTCCTAAAGAAGGTAGACTTATGGGGCGGCTAGGTGGCGCAGTAAGCAAGAGCACCGGCCCTGGAGTTGGGGGAACCTGGGATTGGTTCTGGCCTCAGATACTTAACACCCCCCCAACACACACACACACCCACACACACCTGGCCATGAAACCTTGGGCAAATTACTTAATCCCAATTGCTTAAAAAAAAAAAAAGGTAGACTTTTGTGCTGACTCTTGAAGCAAGCCAGTAATTTTAAGTGATAGAATTTTGGAAGCAATGGGAAAAAAGAAAATTCCAGACATGAGGTTAAGTCAGAACAAAGTCCCAGATGGGAAATGGGGTATCACGTCCCTGCACTCCTCTGACATTCAATATTTTTTATTTTTAAAATCTGAAATTTAGATCATATGACCTCCTCATTTCCCTTCCAGTTCTAAAACTATATTTTCTATCCATTCCTTTGTGACGTGAATCCTTGCATTGCTGAGAAGAGCCAAGTCTATCAAAGTTAGTCATTGCACAATATGGTTGTAACTATGTACAGTGTTCTCCTGGTTCTGTTACCCTCACTCAGCATCAGTTCATATAAGTCTTTCCAGGTTTTTCTGAAGTCCGCCTCCTCATCATTTTGTACAACACAATGGTATTCCATTACATTCACATACCACAACTTGTTCCATCACCCGCTAATTGATGGGCATCCACTCAATTTCCAGTTATTTACCACCACAAAAAGAGCTGCTATACATATTGTACATGTGTGTTCTTTTCCCATTTGTATGATATCTGTGGGATACAGACTGAGAAGTATTTTTGCAGGGTCCAAGGGTATGCACATTTTTATAGCCCTTTGGGCATAGTTCCAAATTATTCTCCAGCATGGTTGGATCAGTTCACATACACCAACAATGCATTAGTGTTCCATTTTTTCCAAATCTTGTCTAGCATTTATAATTTTCCCATTTTATCAAAAATATTTTTTTAAATGTTTGTTGACACCTGGTTAAGAATATCTGATTTGATCCCATTCTTCTTTAAATTGAACTCCTGGTTTCCTCTCCCATACCCCCTCCTAAGTACCTTCTCCCTCAAGTACTCCTAACACCCTGTTCCATCCTTTAAGTAGATTCCCAAAGTGGGTGATACTACTCCCTGGGGGATGCCAGAAAGATCCATGGATGCAATAGTAACCTCAGGTGCAATTGAAGGGTTGTTAAATAAAAATAAGGGGGCAGTGGAAGCATAAGAAAAGAAGAAAATTTTTAAAAACTCATCATCCACATTTTATCTGTTGTATAACTGAGTTAAAGTTGTAGTGATTACATTATTTTCCAAATAAACACACAAAATGCAAGTTACAACCAATCAGTGGTTAAGTCCACCAACAGTTCTTAACAAGGAAGTGTTTGCAGAAGAACCTGTTGCTCGTAATCAGGAACTTCAGAATTCATCTGCAGGAATGTGGTGAGTGCAATGACTTGTTTACAACATGATAGTATACATTTACATGATGCAATGTTTCATCATCAAAATTTCAGTGCAGGAAAAAAATCCACAAATTTACAATGAATTTTTAAATTTAAGATACATAATTTTTATTAATTGGGAACTTCTTAATTAATTAATTGAAAACCTCTGCTTTAGCTTCTTTTTGTGTTATCTTCCTCTATTAAAATGTAAGCTCCTTGAGAGAAGACACTATCTTTCTCTTTATACTTAAATTTATATTACTTAGCACTGATTTCTGTACTTTAAGGATCCACATTCCCATGGTGTGATTATGTAGGCATTCTCTTTTGACTCAGTAATCCCTCCACAACTTGCTTGGAGCACTGAAATGCCATTAATCATTATTTTTTCCAGACATCCCAGAGATGAGCCTCTCCAAATGTAACTAGAATAATCCTCAAATGACAGACATACAGAATAACACCAGGTTCATGCTCATAGTTTTTCTATCAAATTGCTTGACCTTGGTAAAAGACTTCATCATGGCACTGAAAGAACTGACTGATATATTTCCTGAGCAATTATCAGTCTAGGGTAATATTCAAGTCAAGTCAACAGTTAGCCCTGGTATCATGAGTAATGAGTCCACAAGCATGTATTAAGTGCCTACTATGCTCCAGATGCTATGCTAAACTCTAGGGGTAAAAAGGCAAAAGATAGTCCCTGACCTCAAGGAGTTTATAGTCTAATGGAGGAGACAACATGTAAACTACTATGTACAAATAAGGTATAGTAGGATATATCTGAGCTAATCAAAAGAAAGAAACCACTAGCATTGAAGGGGAGAATGAAAGGTGTCTTATAGAAGGTGGGATTTTAGCTGGGACTTAAAAAAGCCAGGGCAGCCTGGAGGTGAAGATGAAGAGAGAGAGAGAGCATTCCAGGCATAGAAGACAGCTAGTGAAAATGCGGTCAGAACTGGGGTATATTATCCAAAGAACAACAAAGAAGCCTGTGCCACTGAGTATAGAAAACACAGAAGGGCATTAGGCATATGAATACTAGAAAGGCAGGAGAGGGACAAGTTATGAAAAGCTTTAAAAGACAAAAAGAAAAATGTTATATTTGATCTTACAAGTAGTAAGGAGCCACTAGAGTTCATTGAATAGAAAGAGTGGGATTACAGAACTATAGAAGGAAAAATGGCCTGATATTCAAAAAAGCTATGAATAGAGTCTCAATTTACTTCATTTATTGGAAAATGTTTATAATGTATTTTTTAATTTATTTATTTTTAGTTTTCAACATTCATTTCCACAATATTTTGAGTTTCAATTTTTCTCCCCATCTTTCCCATACCCCGACCCCAAAATAGCAAGCCTAGTGAATACTCCTTCCCTCAGTCTCTTCTCTCTTATATCCTTCCGCATCGCCCCCTAATTTTCTAGTAGGGAAAGATGGATTTCTATACCCCAGTGCCTGTATATCTTATTTTCCAGTTGCATGTAAGGAACATCTTTTAAAGCATTTGTTCTTAAAACTTTGAGTTTCAGAATTTTTCCCTTCTTTCCCCCTCTTACCTCCACTAGGAAGATAAGCAATTCAATATAGATTGTACATATGTAGTTACCCAAATCATTTCCGTAGTAGTTATATTGTGAAAGACTAACTATATTTCCCTATATCCTATCCCACCCCCCAATTAATCTATTTTCTCCTTAGACCCTATACCTTTTCAAAAAAGTTTCCTGCTAACTATCCTCTCCTCCAATCTGCCCTCCCATTTATCATTCTCCCTCTTATCCCCTACCTCCCTCTTTTCCGGTAGGGTAAGATACCCAATTTAGTGTGTATGTTATTCCCTCCTTAAGCCAAATTCAACTAGTATAGGGTTATCCCATTCCCTTTCACCTTCCTGCTCTTCCCCTGCATTGCAACAGTTTTCTCTTGCCTCTTTTATATGAGATAATTTACCCTAATCTATCTCTACCTTTCTCCTTCTCCAAGTAAATTCCTCTCTCAACTCTTAATTTTATTTTTTTTAATTTTATCTCTTCATATTCAACTCATCCTATGTTCTCTATGTATACATGAACATACATATGCCAACACTCACATATATATTTATATACATATATACCCTCCTATACATACATATATAAGTATATATACATATGTGTATATAATTTACATATATACATATATATTCCCTTCAACTATCTTCATATTGAGAAAAGTCTTATGAGTTACAATTATCATTTTTCCATGTAGGAATGTAAATAGTTCAACTTTAATAAGTTCCTTATGATTTCTTTTTCCTGTTCACCTTCTCATGCTTCGCTTGCTTCTTGTATTTGAAAGTCAAATTTTCTGTTCAGCTCCGGGTTTTTCATCAAGAATGCTTGAAAATCCTCTATTACATTGAATGACCATATTTTCCTCTGTAGCATTGTACTCAGTTTTGCTGGGTAGGTGATTCTTGGTTTTAGTCCTAGCTCCTTTGACTTCCAGAATATCATATTCCAAGTCCTTTGATCCCCGAATGTAGAAGCTACTAGGACTTGGGTTATCCTGATTGTGTTTCAATAATACTCAAATTGTTTCTTCCTGAGTGCTTGCATTGTTTTCTCCTTGACCTGGGAACTCTTGAATTTAGCTATAATATTCCTAAGAGTTTTCTTTTTGGGATCTTTTTCAAGAGTTAATTGGTGAATTCTTTCAATTTCTATTTTGCCCTATGGTTCTAGAATATCAGGGCAATTTTGTTTGATAATTTCTTGAAAGGAGCAGCTAGGTGGCACAGTGAATAGAGCACTGATACTGGAGTCAGGAGGACCTGAGTTCAAATATGGCCTCAGACACTTAACACTTACTAGCCATGTGACCTTGGGCAAGTCACTTAACCCCAATTGCTCAGCCTTCCCCCCTCCAAAAAGAAAAAAAAAATTTAAGATAATTTCTTGAAAGATGGTATCTAGGCTCTATTTTTTTTTTATTATGGCTTTCAGGTAATCCAATAATTTTTAAATTATCTCTCCTGGATCTATTTTCTAGGTCAGTGGTTTTTCCAAGGAGATATCTCACATTGCCTTCTATTTTTTCATTTGTTTGGATCTGTTTTATATTATCTTGATTTCTCATAAAGTCATTATCTTCCAATTGCTCCAGTCTAATTTTGAAGGATTTATTCTGTTCAGTGAGTTTTTGACATTCCTTTGCTATCTCACAAATTCAGCTTTCTAAGGCATTCTTCTACTCACTGGTTTTTTTTGGGTATCTGCCATTTGAGTTAGTCTATTTTTTTTTGCCTTTTTTTAGAGGGCAATTGGGGTTAAGTAACTTGCCCAAGGTTACACAGCTAGTTTTTGTTGTGTGTGGGTGTTAAGTGTCTGAGGCCAGAACCGAACTCAGGTCCTCCTGACTCTGGGGCCAGCACTTTACTCACTGCACCACCTAGCTGTCCCTTAGTCTATTTTTTAAGGTGTTATTTCCTTCAGTATATTTTTGGATCTCCTTTAGCAGGCTGTTGACTTGCTTTTCATGATTTTCTTGCATCATTCTCATTTCTCTTCCCAATTTTTCCTCCACTTCTCTTACTTGATTTTCAAAATCCTTCTTGAGCTCCTCTATGGCCTGTAAACAATTCACATTTTTCTTGGAGGCTTTTGATGCAGGAGTTCTGACTTTGTTTTCTTCCTCCTGTTCCATGCTTTGATCCTTTTTGTCCCCAAAATAAGAATCCAAAGTCGGATTGCTGAGCTTGCTTTGCTTCTTTTGTTTGCTCATATTTACAGTCAATTGACTTTTGAGCTCTTTGCCATAGTAGAACTTTGCTTCCAGAATGGAGAGAGCTTTGTCCCAAATCACTGGGGGTTTTGCAGATTCTAGAGCTATTAGGAGGGTACCCTCTCTACAGCCCCAAAAGCTCTGGCTTTCTGGCAACACACCCCAGGACCACCACCCAAGACCACGATCCAGATCCAAGCAGGTTAAAGCAAGTGATTACCCTCTGAATGGTCACTTGTTCCGCCTATTATCTGCAGGCCAGGAGCTCCTGAGGCATCCATAGGGCAGTGGCTTCACAGTCCCCATGCCTCTGCAGCTTCTCACCCAGGGGCAGGGGCCAGACTATGCTCTTCCATCCACCCCTGTTCCTACAGAGCACCACACTGACCTTTTACATTGTCTTTGGTGTTTATGCGTCGAGAAGTCTGGAAACCACCACACCTGCTGGTGATTCACTCTCCTGAAGTCTGCTCTTGCCACTGCTGGTCGGTGCCACCCTGGGGACAGAAGCACATGGCTCTTGGGGGACTGCGCTCAGCTCCCAGCATGCTGTGATAGACCCTTCCTGTCAGCCTTCCAGGCTGCCTTCAGTGGGAGATTTGTTTCTTTCTGTCACTGTGTGGGTTCTATAGCTCGAAAATTTGTTTAGAGTCATTTGTTTACATGTATTGGAAGTGATTGGAGTGGGACGCCACACCAAGTTTGTGCTTCTACTCCACCATCTTGTCTCCACCTCCTTATGTTTTTTAATGGTTAATGGACAGCTAGAAAAGGGAGCACTGCTCTAATGGTCTCAAATATCCACTGTGTGATTTTGGACAAGAGTCTCTGTTTGCCTCAGTTTTCTTTAATCTAAAATAGGGATAATAAGAGCACCTACCTTACAAGGTTGTTGTTAGGTTCATATGAGATAATATTTTAAAGTTGCTTAGCACAATACCTGGCAAATAGTAGGTTCTATACCAATGTTAGTTTCTCTGTTATTCTTTTGAGGGCATTGTTAAAGTATTCACACATTAGTTGATTCTTCCCATTCTATTTTTTCTGTCTGTTCTCTGTACTAGAATGAGCAGTGTTCTTGGTTTCAGAAGACTCAAGGTCAAGCTCTAGTATGAACACTTAATAATGTTATGATTTTTGGCATATCACTTCCCTTTCTCAGGAACTCAATTGACTTATCTGTAAAGATGGGAAAAATGTAGTTCCTACATATAAGGGGTAAATTACTTACACTTATTGGATTAAGAAAAAAGTTCTATAAATTCTAGAGCACTATATGATTATGATTTATTTAAATAGAAGCAAGGTAGAATGGGGTATGCAATTGAGTCCTGGATTTTTGGCACCAAGGAAACGGTTCCTGTCTTGCCTCCAAAACTATATTATATGAAGAATGGTCAAAAGAACTGATATTGGTTAGCCTAAGAAGAATCTTAGTTGGGAATATGTTGTCTTCAAATGTTTAAAAACTATCCCATGGAAAAGAAATTAGATTTTTCCTGGTTTGAAGAAATTAGAGCAATATATAGTCATATGAAAAAATGTTCTAAACCATTATTAATTAGAGAAATGGACATTTAAGCAACTATGAGGCATCACCTCACACCTATCAAATTGGCTAATATGACAGTAAATGAAAATGACAAATGTTAGAGTAGATGTGGGAAAATTGGAACACTAATGCATTATTGGTGGAGTTTGAACTGATCCAACCATTTCAAAGAGTAATTTGGAACTATGCCTAAAAGGCAATCAAACTGTGTATACTCTTTGATCCAGTAATACTACTACTAGGTCTGTATCAGAAAGAGATCATAACAATGGGGAAAGGACCTACATGTACAAAAATACTTATAGCAACTCTTTTCATGGTGGCAAAGAACTGGAAATTGATGAGTTGTCCATCAGTTGGGGAATGACTGAACAAGTTGTGGGGTATTATTGTAATGGAATACTTTCATGCTATAAGAAATGATGAGCAGAGTCGGGGGCAGGGGGGGGGAGGCACGGAGCCAAGATGGCAGAGTAGAAGCACGACCTTCCCATGGCTCCGGCTTCCACCTTCCCCAATCCATGTAAAAAGGGGACTCTAAACAAACTTTGATGCTGCAGAACCCACAAAATGATACAGAGAAGCTAACCTCCCACTGAGGACAGCCCTGCAGGCTGGTAGGAATCCAGCGCAGTGCTCTGGGAGCTGAGCCCAGCCCCACCCCAAAGCTTTAGCCCCAGGGTGGGCCTGACCAGCCACCTGGTGGAGGGACTCCAGATCAGCAGCAGCTGTGGCCCTTTGCTGATTTATCAACACATGGATGCAAAGGACAAAGTGAGAGGTCAGTGCAGTCTGGACTTTGGGACCCAGTAAGTGGTAGTGCATGACTTTTACCCCCGGGGTGAGAAGCCCCTGAGACGACAGCCGGCACCACGAGGCGGCTTCAGCTCCTGGCATGCAGAGTATAGGGGGACCAAGCACCAGTCTGAGGGGTAATCGCTCTTGCTTTAACCTGCTTGGATCTGGATTGCAGTCTAGGGTGGAGGGCCTGGGGTGTGTGTCCAGGTTGCCAGAGCATGTGGAGACTCCAGAGAGGGCACCCATCTAACACCTCCAGCAGCTGAGAAAACCCAAGCATTTGGGATGAAAGCTCCCCTGTCTGGTGGCAGAGTCCTACTGTGGCAAAAAGCCCAAAAGTCAAGTAATTGAGTGGCAAAATGAGCAGGCAAAGGAAACAAAGCAGACAGAAGATTCCAACATTACACTCCTATTTTGGGGACAAAGAGGAGCAAAGCATGGAATGGGAGGAAAACAGTGAAGTCAGAACTCCTGCACCAAAAGCTTCAAAGGAAAATGCAAGCTGGTTACAGGCCATAGAGGAAAGAAGCAAAAAGAAAGAAAAAAGCTTAAGAAGCAAATAAGAGAAGTGGAGGAAATATTGGGAAGAGAAATGAGAACAATGCAAGAAAATTATGAAATGAGAGTCAACAGCCTGACTAAGGAAAATAATACCTTACAAAATAGACTGACTCAAATGGCAAAGGAGGCTCAAAAAGGCAACGAGGAGAAGAATGTCTTAAAAAGCTGAATTTGCCAGATGGAAAAAGAATCTCAAAAGTTCAATGAGGAGAGTCATTGCTTCAGAATTAGATTGGAGCAAATGGAAGTTAATGACTTTATGAGAAATCAAGATGCTGTTAAACAGATCCAAACAAATGAAATAATAGAAGGCAATGTGAAATATCTCATGGGAAAAACCACTGACTTGGAAAATAGATCCAGGAGAGATAATTTAAAAATTATTGGACTACCTGAAAGCCATGACCCAAGTAAGAAGCTAGAAATCATCCTCCAGGAAGTTCTCAAAGTAAACTGCCCTGATGTTTTAGTACCAGAGGGCAAAAGAGAGGTTGAAAGAATTCACCAATCACCTCCTGAAAAAGATCCCAAAAAGAAAACTCCTAGGAATATTATAGCCAGGTTCCAGAATTCCCAGATAAAGGAGAGAATTTTACAAGCAGCCAGGAAGAAATAATTTGAATATTGTGGAAACACAATCAGGATAACCCAAGATCTGGCAGCTTCTACAGTGAGGGATCAAAGGGCTTGGAATATGATATTCCAGAGGTCAAAGGAGCTGGGACTAAAACCAAGAGTCACCTACCCAGAAAAACTGAGTATCATGTTTCAGGGGAAAATATGGTCATTCAGTGTAATCAAGGACTTTCAAGCATTCTTGCTGAAAAAAAACATAGTTGAATAGAAAATTTGACATTCAGATACAAGAAGCAAGAGAAGCATGAGAAGGTAAACAGGGAAAAGAAATCATAAGGAACTTATTAAAGTTGAACTATTAACATTCCTACATGGAAAAACAATAATTGTAACTTATGAAACTTATCTCAGTAGTTGAAGGGATTAGAAATATATATATATATATATGAAGGTATATGGGCATATGAATACATATGTGAATGTGTGTATATATGTTTACAGGTATACATAGATAGAGGGCACAGGACCAATTTAACAGAAAGGGATGATACTTAAAAGGTGAAATTAAAATGAAGTAAATGAATTTTAAAAAAAAAAGAAGTATAT
>NW_027187460.1:15506170-15545139 GCF_028583685.1 Petaurus breviceps papuanus | reverse complement strand
ATATATATATATATATATATATATATATATTTCTAATCCCTTCAACTACTGAGAAAAGTTTCATGAGTTACAATTATTTTTTTTCCATGTAGGAATGTTAATAGTTTAACTTTGGCCAGGTGGCTCAGCGAGCAAGAGCACCGGCCCCAGTGCCGGGATGACCCAGATCAAATCCGGGCCCAGACACTCAGCACCACACCCAGAAACAACAACTGGCTGTGCAACCCCGAGCAAGCCACTCAACCCCGATTGCTTTAAAAAAAAATAGTTCAACTTTGATAAGTTCCATATGATTTCTTTTCCCTGTTTACCTTCTCATGCTTCTCTTGCTTCTTGTATCTGAATGTCAAATTTTCTATTCAACTCTGGTTTTTTCAGCAAGAATGCTTGAAAGTCCTGTATTCCACTGAATGACCATATTTTCTCCTGAAAAATGATACTCAGTTTTGCTGCGTAGGTGACTCTTGATTTTAATCCCAGCTCCCTTGACCTCCGGAATATCACATTCCAGGCCCTTCGATCCCTCACTGTAGAAGCTGCCAGATCCTGGGATATCCTGATTGTGTTTCCACAATATTCAAATTGTTTCTTCCTGGCTGCTTGTAATATTCTCTCCTTAATCTGGGAATTCCAGAACCTGGCTATAATATTCCTAGGAGTTTTCTTTTTGGGATCTTTTTCAGGAGGTAATCGGTGGATTCTTTCAACCTCTATTTTTCCCTCTCGTTCTAAAACATCAGGGCAGTTTTCTTTGAGAACTTCCTGGAGGATGCTTTCTAGGCTCTTACTTTGGTCATGGCTCTCAGGCAGTCCAATAATTTTTAAATTATCTCTCCTGGATCTATTTTCCAGGTCAGTGGTTTTTCCCATGAGATATTTCACATTGCCTTCTATTCTTTCATTTGTTTGGATCTGTTTAACAGCATCTTGATTCCTCATAAAGTCATTAGCTTCCATTTGCTCCAATCTAATTCTAAAGCAATGATTCTCCTCAGTGAGCTTTTGAGATTCTTTTTCCATCTGGCAAATTCGACTTTTTAAAGCATTCTTCTCCTCATTGCCTTTTTGAGCCTCCTTTGCCATTTGAGTCAGTCTGTTTTTTAAGGTATTATTTTCCTTAGTCAGGTTGTTGACTCTCATTTCATAATTTTCTTGCATTGTTCTCATTTCTCTTCCCAATTTTTCCTCCACTTCTCTTATCTGCTTCTTAAGGTCCTCTATGGCCTGTAACCAGCTTGTATTTTCCTTTGAAGCTTTTGGTGCAGGAGTTCTGGCTTCACTGATTTCCTTCTGTTCCATGCCTTGCTCCTTCTTATCCCCAAAATAGGAGTGTAATGTTGGGATCTTCTGTCTGCTTTGTTTCCTTTGCCTGCTCATTTTGCCACTCAATGATTTGACTTTTGGGCTTTTTGCCACAGTAGCACTCTGCCACCAGACAGGGGAGTTTTTGTCCTAAATGCTGGGGTTTTCTCAGCTGCCAGAGTTATTAGATGGGTGCCCTCTCTGAGGTCTCCACACTCTCTGGCAAGCTGGACACACACCCCAGGACCTCCACCCTAGACTGCAATCCAGATCCAAACAGGTTAAAGCAAGAGTGATTACCCCTCAGACTGGTGCTTGGTCCCCCTACACTCTTCAGGCCAGGAGCTGAAGCCGCCAAGTGGTGCTGGCAGGCTGTGCTGGTGTCTCAGTGGTTTCTCGCCCCGGGGGTAAAAGCCACGCACTCCCACTTACTGGTCCCAAAGTCCAGAATGCACTGGCCTCTCACCTTGTCCTTCGCATCTATGTGTTGATAAATCTGGAAATGGCCACAGCTGCTTTATATGAGGGTATGCGGACATATGAATTCATATGTGAATGTGTGTATATATGTTTACAGGTATACATAGATAGAGGGCACAGGACCAATTTAACAGGAAGGGATGATACTTAAAAGGTGAAATTAAGAGGTGAGAGGAATATAATGGGAGGAGATGGGGAGAGACAGAGTGGGGCAAACTATCTCATACAGAAGAGGCAAGGGAAAATGGTTACAATGGAGGGGAAGAATAGGAAGGCAAAAGGGAATGGGTCAACCTTATTCCTATTGAATCTGGCTTGAGGAGGGAGTGAAATACACACCAAATAGGGGATCTCACCCTCCAGGAGAATAGGGGGGGAAGGGGATGTGAGGGGGGATGATGGAAGGGAGGGCAGGCTGGGGGGGAGGGAAGTTGGAAGCACCCACTTGTGAAAAGGGACAGGATCAAAGTAGAGAATAGAACAAGTGGGAGGTGGGATAGGAGGGAGGGAAATATAGTCAGTCTTTTACAATACATCTACTATGTCATTGTTTTGCATTAGCCGCACATGTACAACCTATACTGAATTGCTTGTCTCCCCAGTGGGGGTGGGTGGCAGCGGGGGAAGGGAATGAATCTGGAATTGAAAATTTTAAAATCAAATATTCAAAGATATATATATATATATGTGTGTGTGTGTGTGTGTGTAAGAAAAATAAAATAAAATCGTATTCAAAAAGAAAAAAAATTAAAATAAAAAAAAGAAGTAAGAAGAATCAGGGGAACATTGTACACAGTAACAACACTGTGCGATGAAGATGTACAGCATAGATACATTTAACTATGAATGACTTTGCTTTCTCAGAAACACCTTAACTGAAGACAATTCCAAAAGACTTGTGGTAGAAAATTCTATTCATATCCAGAGAAAGAACTAATAGAATCTGAAAGAAAATAAAAGCATACTATTTTCACTTTTTTGTATATATTCTTTTTTCCCTTTATTCTGTTTTTCTTTCACAAAAGACTAATATGAAAATATGTTTCACATGATTGCACATTTTTTACATGATACATACATAACACATATCAAATTTCTTACCATTGTAGGGAAGGAGCCAAGAGGGAGGGAAAAATTTTGTAACTCAAAATTTTATAAAAAGTAAATTTCAAAAATTGTCCTTATGTGTAATTAGAGGAAATAAAATACAATTTTAAAAGATTCCTTCTGGTTTTCCTCAAAAGGAAGAACTACTTATAAATTTCAGGAAAATGGATCCAACTTAATATAAGAATAATACAGTAATCAGAGCTATGCAGTAATGAAAAGAGGTGACTTATGAAGTAATGAGTTCACTGTCATTGGGAGTGTGCCAGCAGAGGTGGATGACCATTTATCAAGAATTAGTAGAAAAGATTCATGTATCAGCATTAGACCAGAAAACCCCTAGAGTGTGTTTCTTCTATCTGAGTGAATGAATATATGGTTCAAATTCTAGTTACGGTATTAAAGTGATTTATTGTATCATCACTCCCATAAATCATTTGACTTTTTAGAGAGGCACTTAATGACATAATACAAAAGTGTAAGTAATGTAAAAATTTCGAAGTGTAAGTATTCATAGCAAACATGTTTGACCTTTGGAGGCTTCCTCTTATTATTCTGTTCCAGACTTTGAACTGGGAGATCAGAGTAGTAAAAGGGGCCCTAACATTTACTCTTTGTATGGTCTTTAGCAAGTCACGTTTTAGCTCTATATTTCTGACCTACAGTTTCCTATATGAAGAGGATACCCAAGGTATCCTGGGTTTATGACTCCATGGTATAGGGAACTTCTGGTGAGCAAATTCATTCTACCAATGTATATCTGGAATCAGCAGTCGTAGGGAGTTGTCTGAGGTCACTGATAAGTTAAATGACTTTCCCAAAGTAACTCAAACAGTATATATCAAAGATGGGACTTGATAACAGGTTGTCTAGAGGCTGTTACTTTATTCATTGTTCCAGATTGTCTCTCTTTCTATAAAAAATAGAAACAATAAGAGCTGTAATTTCTATGATGACTTAAAGCATTAGAAAACCTTTTACAAATAATAAATCACTTCATCATAATAGCTCTATGAGTAAGTGTGTATGTGTAATTCTCATGTTGCAAGTCAGGAAACTGAGGAAGAGAAGTTAAATGACATTCTTACGGTCACAAAAATAGAAAGTATCAGAGACAGGATTCCAACCTAGCTCTCTTGTACCCCAATATGAATACTCTTTCTGCTATATAAATTTACAGCTGTACAAAAAGCAGAATGAATGTTTTAAAGCACTATAAATATGTCAGTTATTGCTATTACTGTTTTTATTGTTGCATATGTAGTTATTTACATGCTGTCTATCCCATTAGAATGTAAGCTCCTTAAGGACAAAGTTATTTTTGCTTTTCCCTATGTCTTCAATGCTGAGTTTTTTGCTTGTTACATACTAGACTTTTTATAAATGCTTATTGAATGAGCAAATGAAAGACAGGTATTTGACTACTTCATCTTTGGGGCTAATCATCTTTGTGGACACACACAAAACCACATAAACACACACATACACAAACACACACACACTTTCTCTCTTCTACCAAGGATATTCATTTCATTTGGGCCTAAAGAGTCCCCACTGATATCAAAAGAAGCAGAAATCACACTAATGAATCCCACAGCCTTTTGGCTCACTCCAAAGCCAGTTGAGTAGCCTGTAGGGTTTGGGGAATAATGATGGTCGCTCCAGACCAGGAGAAGGCAGCCTCAGTCAACAAAGGCCTAGCTGCTAGGATCTAAAGGCTTGCATTTCAGAAGAGTTGGGGATTATTTTGTGTCTCTCCCCAGTTCTCATTTGGAGAACAAAGAAAGGAAGAAAAACTAGGCAAATATCAATATCTCATCCTGAGGTATAGTATTTCATGTTTTCATGTGAGCTGTGATTTTTTGTCAGCTCCTCATTGAAGTTCAATAATCTCATCTTTTTGGAGGGCATCTTTTGGTTCTGACACCTTCTCCAGCTTAAATTAGGTGGAGGAATTGCTTTATCCACTGCTGAAGGAAAGGAAGAAGGAACAGGATAGAGTCATTAAGAAGAGACAATCACAGGTCATTCTAACAGTAGGAGGGATGAGACACAAACAACTGATATGGAAATCACAGCCTATAAAAATAATAGTATTAACCTGTTATTATTTAGTGCTTTCTAATTGTTAAATATTTTGCATATAGTATGTGGTAGACAAGACAAACTACACACTTCAATGAATCCATGATCCCAAATTTAATAATACACATGAATTGCTTTGCAAACTTTGAAATGTTTTGCAGGTGTAAGTAGTGGTGATTACAGTTCTCACTATTGTTATTATTCATCTCCTTCTCATCTTCTTGTCGGGAATTAGAAATGAATTCTGAGACAAGTCGCTGTCCTGATATGGTTCTTTTGTGGTTGGTGTCCTGTATACTATTTCAGGGGAATAAAATGACGTTTTTGAAATTGAATGATGGTATTGGGATATTAGCTCATCTTCTGTCAGATCAATGAAAGAATCCTTGAGCACATGCCAGTAATGACAAGGACAACAGAGACTATAATTCTTCATCTGGCTTTCCACGTATTTGGACCTTGTCTTCTAAGTCTAATATTTTGAAAGCTCTACTTTGACTGCACATTATGAGTAACTGATATGGCAACAGCTGTTAAAATGCTCTTAAAGTTTTGTGGATTAATATAATGATTATATTATAATTATATCAATACATCAACAATATATTTTATTGACATGATCATATATTGATAGAATATATGTAATTGATATGCATCATCATTGCTATTATTATTATTACAGATTTTTATAGGGTTCAAGTTGACAAGTTAATAAGCACTGAATAAGTGTTAATTGTGTGCCAGGCCCTGTGCTAAGTTCAAAGAAAGGCAAAAAATAAAACAAAAAAATACTACCTGCTTTCCACCTTATAGTCTAATGGGGGAGACAACATTCAAAGAAATATTTACAAACAAGATATAAGAAGGATAAACTACAGAAATCAGCAAAGGAAAGGCACTATAATTAATGGGGATAAGGAAGAGTTTCTTATGGATGGTGAGATTTTAAGTGACACTTGAGGAATAAAGGAAGTTCAGGAAATGGAGATGACAAAGGAGAGAATTCCAAGCATGGCAGAGAGTCAATGAAAATATGCTGGGTTGGGAGATGTATGGTCTTGTTTGAGGAACAGCAAGGAGATTAGTGTCATTGGATATAGAGCACATTGAATGGGCAGGAGGAACATTAAGTTATAGGAAGACGGAAAAGTACAAAGGGGCCAGCCAGGCTACCAAATACAGGATGTTATATGTTATCATAGATGTAATAAGCCACTGGAGTTTATTTAATGGGGTGGAAGGAGGAAGAGGAGTGGCTACTCAAAGATGTCTTTCAGCAAAAAAAAGTTTTACAAATTAGTAGAGGATGGACTAGAATAGGAAAAGGATTTAAGGCAGGGAGATCAACCATCAGACTCTTGCTATTGGAAGACCATTGTCCAGGCATGAGCTGATAAGGGCCTGTACCAAAGGGGTTAGAGGAAGAAAGTCGAATACATGAGAAGTGTTATAAAGATAAAATCATAACTCTTGACAACATATTAGATATGAAGAGGAGGGAATGAGGAGTCAAAATGATCCTTAAGTTTTGAGCCTAGGTGACTAGAAAGATGGTGGTTCCCTCAATCAGACCAGGATGGCTGGGAAGAGAGAAGGCCAGGAGGAAAAGATTAGTAGTTCAGCTTTAAGAGGTCTGTGGGCTATCAAGGTCAGGATATCTAAGGCGTGAGTGGAGATTAGGTCATAGATTAGAGCTGCATAAGTAGATATGGAAATGATCAGATAATGATGATGAGAATTAGAATAATGAAAATAAGCATCATGATGATGATGGTGGTGCTGCTGCTGCTGCTAGTGGCTAGCATTTATATAATGCTATATAATATAAATTATATAATATGATATGCATATATATACACATATAAACAGATACATACATAGGTATATATAATGTATACATATATGTGTGTATATAATTATGTGTGTGTATACACACATACATATAGTGCCAAGCACTGTGCTAAGTGCTTTACAAATAATTTTTCATTTGATGTTCCATAGCAATCCTGGGAGGTTGGTGATATAATTATTCCAATTTTACAGGTGAGGAACCTTGAACAAACAAAGGTTAAGTGACTTGCCCAGAGTCACGCAGCTAGGAAATGTCTAAGGCCAAATTGGAACTCAGGTCTTTCTGACTCCAGGTCCAGAGCTCCATCCCACTGCAGCATCTAACTGTGATAACTGAAAACACAGGAGCCAAAGAGAGGACCAGGTGAAATAATAAAGGAGAGTAGAAGCATGATGGTAGTATCGTAGGAAGCAGTACACCCAAGCTCTCTTCCACAAAACTCCTCCTTACAAACCTAGAAAATGTATCAGACCAAATGCTTATTGGTAAATACAGAATATTCATAGCAAGTAATTTTCTAGCCCACTGAAGCCTAGGGAGACAGAGAAGTCTACAAACACTGGTAATAGGGGTAAGTCAGGAGCACTCTAGCACCCAGGGAGAAGCTATGTATTAGAGAAAGAGGACATTCCACAATGTTACCAGACCATACTGGGGCAATGCAGTGGGGGAAAGAGACAACCAACAACTATTTTTACCCACCACCCAGTTGTGGGTCACAAATCTGAAAAGAGGACCTTTGCCTGGGGATGGCATTACCTGATAGGGAGGCTATGAGCAGTGTACAGAGAAAGCAATAAGTTCTGAGACAGGCGTCAGTGGTGTGGTTTAGAATCTAGAAAACAGAGCAGAGTCTCAGTTTCAGCTTATAGCCCAGCTTGCAAAGGAATTATCAGGGCAAGGACCCCAGACCAAAGAGGAGCCTATTATTCCATTAATTTGAAACAGCAGAGTTTTCCAGTTGGCTGAGTCCAGCTCTAAGTCCAACAGCAGTCTACTGGTGCTCAGACCAAAACCTAGATTAAGTGCTTGCAGAGCTCACATAGAAAAGGGGACAGGCAGAAATCATTCTTTGTCCTGAATCACATCACTTTGGCAACCACACTTCTGGATGGAAGATCTGGGCTGGTCCTGTTGCAGTTTTCTTGAGGTATTGAATGTTGTGCTATTTCAGAAATTCAGGTACCTATAAGTTTCCATTGCTGCCAAAGTAGTGTGATTCAGGGCAAAATAGTGTGATTCCAGAAGGCAAAAGATGATCTTATAGGTAAAAGTACAGCGTACAAATACTTTAACCCAGTGATACTTTTATCAGATTCATCCCCAAAAGATAAAAGAAATATGAAAAGAACCCTAATGTAGAAAACAATTATAGAGGCTCTTTTGTGGTAGATAAGAACTGGAAACTAAGAGGCACTCAACAATTGGGAAATGGCTGACTAAATTACGACATATGAATGTAATGGAATACTGTTATGCTATAAGAAATAATGAAATATATGGATTCTGAGAAACCTGGGAAGAATTGTGTGATCTGATGCAAAGTGAAGTAAGAACCAGAAAAATGATTTATACTACAGCAACAATATTGTAAAAATGAACAATTTAGAAAGATTTAAGAGTATTGATCAATGCAATGACTAGCTATGATTTCAGAGGACTAACAATGAAACATGCTGACCATCTCCTGACAAAGTTATGATAGCCTTTGGGTAAAGATTGAGACATATTCTTTGGACATAGATAATGGGGGAATTTGTTTTGTTTGTCTATTATTATGTATTTTATGTATTATGAAAGTTCTGGTTTTCTTTTTTCCCCAATAGTGGGATTACAAGTAACAGAAAGAGAAATTGTAGTGATGATGATGATGATGATGATTTATATAGAATTTTAAGATCTACAAAGTGCTTTACAATTACTATCTAATTTTGTTCTCATAACCATCCTTGTAGGTGGGTGGCATGGTATTAATTATCTATATTTTATCAATAAGGAAATTGAGGCAGGTAAAGGTTAAGTGATTTTGCCCATGATCACATAAATGACAAGCGTCTGAGGCTAAATTTGAACTTATGTCTTCTTCACTATAGATTCAGTGCTCTATCCATTGTATCACTTAGCTGCCCAAATAAATGCTTATTAATTAAAGAGTAATTTTAAAATTACATTAAAAATAGAGAACCGGGGCGGCTAGGTGGCGCAGTGAGTAAAGTGTCAGCCTCGAGTCAGGAGGCCCTGAGTTGGGATCCGGCCTCAGACACTTAACACACACATACAAAAAAAAACAAAACCTAGCCGTGTGACCTTGGGGAAGTTACTTAATCCCAATTGCCCTCCAAAATAAAAAAAAATAGAGAACCTGTTGTCTTCCTGGGCCATGTGAGACCTTCCAACATAGCCTAGGGATGGTTTGTTCAAAGAAATGACCTCTACACATTTCTGAAGATTTGTGTGGACACAAATGATGCAGCTGGAAGAAATTTAGAAAACCCTGCAAAAAAATAACTGAACTGGACTGATATCAGAAATATTTTAGTCTCACCAGTGCCATGCATAGGGCCTTAAACTGGTAAATATTTAAGAAATATAAAAGTTTTTCATATGCTTTCCAGAATAATAGAAAGGGTTTTGCACTTGGAGGTAGAAGGACAGGTTTTTAATCCTGATTCTACTATTTCCTTACCCTCTGGCCTTGAGGAAATCACCCTACCAGGGCCCCAATTTTCTCATCTATAAGATGAAAGGATTGAACTCGATGATCTATGATTTTATGACTATCTGTTGAGTTGGACTGAATCAAATTGACAAATTGCAGGTGCGTGCTCTGTTCATAGCCAAGCAGTTTCTATGACCTCTCTTGGTCATCTCTCTCTCTTTTTTTCTACACTGACCTTACTCTTGAAAATTAGTTTCTCTCCTTATATCATTCTAAGAATCATTAGTTTAATGTTACTGATGGACGATGAATTGTCATAAGAAAATAGTATTTCATGGGCCATTAAAGGGCTTAACAGTTATATCAAATGAGGAAAAATTTTAAACAGATTGCATATTTTTTTAATGGAAGAAAAACATTGTGCTATGACAATATTAAAATAAAGGAAATTCACCTTATGGCTCTTCCACTGAACTTCATCTCATGTGTCAAAGTTCAATCTTCTTTCTATTATAAGGAGATATTAATAACAATAAAAGTAATAATGATGCAGACTTCAAAATAGTCTGGAGAACTCAAAAGATAAACTACACAGGAATCAGGAATATTATCATAGTACTTTCAAGTCTTGGTATCATAACCAAGATAATGCTGATTCATAAAAACTTAAGAACAATGCTTTTAATAGATGGTGCCATACAATACTTAATCTCTTAGACTTGTAAAAATGGAAAGCTTTCAAAATTAGAGATCTTGCATAGGAGAGAATATGTGAGAAAAGGTTAGGTATATATCACTGTTACCATGTCTTCTACTAGAGCTGTACTGAAGATATTTTCAGTGAGCCTGTAAAAGATTTGATTCAATACTAATACTTTTATTCAACTACAAAAACTAGTTATTTTTATCTATCTGGTAGTCCATAGAACTTTGATTTTTTTAAATAGAAATAGTAACTTTATCTCTCAACCATTTCTTTCTGGGCCCAATCAAAGAGAGAGAGAGAGAGAGAGACAGAGAGAGACAGAGAGAGACAGAGAGAGAGAGAGAGAGAGAGAGACAGAGAGAGAGAGACAGAGAGAGACAGAGAGAGACAGAGAGAGAGAGACAGAGAGAGAGAGAGAGAGAGAGATGAGAACTAAGGGGAAACTATAATAAAACATACAATATATATAATAATATATATATTAATATATATATAATAATATATATAAAATATAATATTGATATAATTGAATAGCATTATAATTCACTTTTGGGAAGCCAGGTGGTGAACTATGGAAAGAGCATCATATTCGGACAAGGAAGACCTGGGTTTGAATTTGCACTCTGATATTTAGTAGTTGCATGACACTGGGGAAATCACTTCCCTTCTAAACCTAAACCTCAGTTTCCTTAAATGGAAAATAATAAAGTTGGACTAGATGATTTCCAAGTTCCCTTCTAGTTGCAAACTTGGAAATTATTTCATTTGTACAGAAACAGGATTTACAAAGCCCTTTCCTCTCCCCTATCCTGGGAGATAAAAGTGTAAATATTAATGGATCTAATGTGTATTTGTATTTCCAGTGGCCATGAGGTGATGCCATAGTGTATAGCATGCTGGACCTGGAGTCAGGAAAACTCATCTTCCTGAGTTCAAATGTGGCCTCAAATACTCCCTAGCTGTTTCACCCTGGGCAAGTCACTTCACCCTGTTTGCCTCAGTTTTCTCATCTGTAAAATGACTTGAAGAAGGAAATGGCAAATTACTACAGTATCTTTGCCAAGAAAACCCCAAGTGGGGTCACAAAGAGTCAGACACAACTGAAGAACAACTAAACAGCAACAATGTGTATCTCTAGCATTTAATATGGCTCCTAGCACCTAATTTGTGCTTAATAAATGTTTCGTGACTGGGTGTCAGAGGACAGGAGTGACCCACCTAACAAATGCATGTTTCCTCACTCCCAGCCCAGTATATAGGAATTTCCCCAATGGTAGGGACTATGCCTTTTTTCATTACTAAATCTCTACCCTTCATTGTGCCTTCATATAACAAACGCTTAATGAATGTGTGTTTGCTCTTGAACTGGTGTAGAATCAGTTTCATACCCACCTAACTGTGCTATCTTGTAACCTATCTCTCTTCACACTGTGCACAAGAATAACACGAAAGATTTTGTCAAATGCTTCACTGAATTCCCAGCATGCTCTGTTTCTGTCATTCTCTTGATTTAACAGGCTAGTAACCCTGTCAGAAGAGGAAATAAGATTAGTCTAGAACAACTTGTTCATGATAACACCACTCTGACTCTTCTGAGCAGTATACATAGTTGTTTGAATGTAGTTTTTTTTCCATAAGAATATGAGTTCCTTGAGGTCAGGGATAACATTTTTTTTTACCTTTATATCCCTAGCATCCAGCATAGTGTCTGGCACACAGCAATCCTTTAATAAATGCTTGTTAATTGCCCGACTGATCATTACTTCTCTTTCTGTATGCTTAAGAGCCATCTTTTAATAGATGTAGGTGGGGCATAGGCATTGGGGTTGTCAAGAGATCCCTGATTGAATTCTCTAATCCATTTGATGAAATTAGAGAACCTTTAGACTTTACAGTATGTAAGGGATAGGTCACAGAGACAATGACCTATTGCCCCACTTAGTGTAATGCCCACTTAGTTTCTGAGTGACCATGTTTTCATATCAAAGGGTCAAGACACTTAAAGTGGTAGGAGGGGTCTGACAGAGACAATGGACTTACTTTGGGATGGTTTACATGATAGTTTAAAACTAAAGCAATGCTGGTGAATCAGCTCTTTGAAAAGAGTTTGCTTCTCACCTTTCCCTAAACTACTTGGAGTAGGATAACAAGATCCAATAGAAAGGGGTTTATGGGGAGAGGAGATTTCTCTCTCCACCTCCAACCCTAACCCCCCCTCCCTGCCACTGACAATGACATCTTGTTGCAGAAGCATGTGATAGTGCCTAGTAGAGAAGCAGGCAACTGTACATCCAGTCCAGTCATTCAGGGGAGTGGAGAGTCTGGCCTCTAGAGTAAGGATCATGTTGGTGACATCAGGCCCAGAAGAGAGACTACTGCTGGTCCCAGGATACAGGGTCTGGTCCCTTCCAAAAGCACATAGTCCTCTGCCAGAATTTCAGTTGATCCCAAAGCTATCGACAGGGGATAGGGAGGAGGGGTATCTTCTTCTCAGAGGGGATTGGTGAAATTTACAGCCAAGCATCATAGACAGATGCCTGGCCCAAGCATAAGACTAGATGGTCCAGAAAAGGCAGTTAAACAGCAGAGATGCTTTATCTCCAGAAAAGCAGTGAAAGGACATCACAAGAAGGCATTGTCTCACAGCAGCAGTGATATAAACTTCTTCGATCACATTGTTCCTTGTGTGAGTACTTCATTTGTGATCTCTGTGGTCATCAACTGTACCCAGGGACATGACATTTATGAGAGAGCATACCCCAGTAATATAGAGGAGGAAATTTGTTAGCACTTTTCTTACTATATCATTTCAGCAAATGCCTTTATTTTGAGTTAATTACTTCTGTTAGCTAAGTATTAAAAAGCAAACATATCAGTGAGACTTCATGAGCTACATTTTTAGAAGTGTGGTCCCAGAGAATACTTAGAAATTTGGATAGTCTCCCCTATGAATGAAGGTAGAGAAGCTAGAGACTGGAAATGTGTCCTAGAATTTTTTTCCTGGAATCAAAGTCTATCTCAAAAGCCTAAATTATATCTTTCTGTTGCCCTATATAAATTTAAAGGTTCTTTCTATTTTTTTTAATTATTAATCATCAGTATCAATTTAGTCTAAACTTTAGTGATCCTGACACTATTCTTGAAGAATCATTCTCCCATATCACAGATTTTGAAACTGAGACCCAAGAAGATATGTAATTTGCCTAAGGTTATAGGACTTAAGACCTAGAGGCTATACTCTAAAACAAGTTTAAGTATCTCTTTAAAATGATTGAAATTGGACTGCTTCATGCCTAAGGTTTCTCCCAGTTCTAAATAAAAATGACCCTTCCTTCTTCAAATCCTGTTATTTCTTCATGACCTGATATCCAAAGATTGTGCCTTATAGGTCCTTACAAAACTTTGTTTTCCCTAATTTGGATACCAAAAGAGGTAGAGGGAGAAAAAAAGGAGTGTTTTTCTCTTTAATTTAAATGAGGATCAGTTGAACCAACTAAATAATTACAGGAAGGATTTAGAGATTGAAGGTTGTTAAGAAGACATATAGGCAAGTTAACTTGTAATTTTATAAGTGAGCAAATTCACCTCTGGGCAGCCAGGTAGTAGAGTGGATAGAACACCAGGTCTGGAATCAGTAAGATTCATCTTGCTAAGTTCAAATTTAGCATTAGATACTTCCTAGCTGTGTGACCTTGGGCAAGTCACTTAACCCTGTTTGCCTCAGCTTCCTCATATATTAAATGAGATGGAGAAGGAAATGGCAAACCACCCCAGTATCCCTGCCAAGAAAATCCCAAATGGGGTCATAAAGAGTTGGACATAACTGAAAATGGTCAAAACTACATCAATAACTACAAAATCACCTTGTGTTGCAGAGAATAGAAACTGACACATCCAAAATGATAAAATTATGTCAGTGCTGAAATTATTCCTTAGGCTTTCTGACCCCACAGGGCCTATGCACTTACCACAATATCATACTGCCTCATTTAGAAATCACAATATAGGAATGACTGGGGAAGTCTCCTACTGAATGGTAGATAGGTTTCTTCCTTAGACTGCCCTTATCATTATGTATGAAATAAATATGGAAAGGAAGAGCTTAATAGCCCCTAGGGACAATGATCAGAAGCTGTCATCTTGCCTGCCAGTTAGAACTTTTACAAGTGTGATACACAAGAAGTGCTTCTCCTTCTTCCAGAATCTAAGCTGACAGTCTATGCTAAGAAGAATGGTATCAGTACAGTTGATCTACATTTTAGCAAAACAGTTGATAAAATATCTCGAGCTATTCTTATGAAATGTATAAGAAGATCTGGGTTTTACAATGATACAGCCAAAGGGATTCCCAGAGAATTGGTTGAATCACCAGACTCAAAGATTAATCATTAATGAATGGTTTGAAAATAATTTGGAAAGCTATCCAGTGGAATGCCCCATGGAATCTATACTTGAATTTTGTTGGAGGAGCAATATTTACCCCTACACACTCCAGGCTAGAGTTTTCCTTCAAAGGTTCCATACTCTTGATGTAATTGATCCAACAGAATAAGACTAGAACCATTGACGTGGTTTCCTGGTCACCTAACCACAAAGGCCAAAACATAAAACTCTTCAAGCAAATGCTGGATAGCCTCTTGTCAACTGTCTTTAGTGAGGATTATTTGGGAAGTAAGGATTGGATTGGATGGTTACTGAGGTACTTTATACCTTCAGAAGGCTGTGATTTTAGGAAATCCTATACTCTCTTTGGATGTCACATAGCACTTTGGTTTGGGCTTCTCTGATGCATCTATTAGTTATTATTCATTGTAGCTGCCCACATATGTGTAATCCCTACCTCAAGAATCATACATATATATGATACAAATAGGTATATATATATATATATATATATATATATATATATATATATATATATATACACACACACACACACACATATACATATACATGTGTGTATCTATGAGATTCTGGGGGGAAGGATAACAAATTTTTTTAAAAAGAAATTAGCCCTTCCCTCATGGAAATTACAATCAAGGAAGAGGCAAAGACATATTAAGAGTAAAAGAATCTTACTGAATTGTTCAGAAAATATTTATTAAGTGAGAAAACCACCTAACTACTATATTAAAAGAAAAGCTTTAGTTTTCTAAAAATATAGGGATAAAAACCCATCAACTGAGGAATGACTGAACAGCTTGTGATATATGATTGTGATGGAATGCTATTTTGCTAAGAAATGATGATCAAGATGGTTTCAGAAAAACCTGGAAAAACTTACAGCTCCTGATGAGCAAGGTGAAGTTAGCAGAACGAAGAGAACATTGTACACAGTAACAGCAATATTGTAGGATGATTAACTGTGAATGACTTCACTGGGTTCATTATGAAAAATGCTATATGTATCCAGAGATAGAACTGATGGCATTTGAATGCAGATAAAAACTTAATATTTTTTTACTTTATTTGTGTGTGTGTCTATGTTTTCTTTCACATGACTAATATGGAAATAGTTGTGCATGGTTGCGCATGTATAACCTATATCAAATTGCTCACTTTCTCAATGAGGGGAGGGAAGGAGAGAAATTGGAACTCAAAATTTTTTTAATGAATGTTAAAAAATTTACATGAAATTGGAAAAAATTTAAATACATGTATTATGTATGCATGTGTGTACACATATATATATATACAAATACTTATACATATATATCTATGTGTATCTTATACATATACATACTTATACATATATACATTATATGTTTCTGTAACTAATACCTATATATGTGTATATACATATACACACACGCACACACATATATATATTTTATGCACACACACTACAGAAAAGCTGTGTCTTGAGGTTCAGCCCTCAAGATGTATCCATTTATATAAATCTATATATCTATATCTACTGATCAATTGATAGATTAAATAGATAGATTAGATATATAATAATTAGATATGTTATATATATTTATTGTATATTATATATAACAATTTGATATATAATAATATTATGATAATATATCTATAGATAGACAGACAGACAGACAGATAGACAGATAGATAGATAGATAGATAGATAGATAGATAGATAGATAGATAGATTGATACATAGATACATAGATAGATACATAGAAACATAGAAAGATAGATAGATACATAGATAGATGCTTGTTTTCCCTCCACTCAAGTCCCTTTCATCACAGTGTAGAGATGACCCTACATATACTAAAATGACATTTACAAAGCACAAGTACTAGCAGGATCTGTCAGGTTGGAATGGTTTAAAAATGGGTCCTGTGATGTACTTACTACGTGACTATAATAGATTTTGTGGCTGTGAGGCAACCAGGTGGTACAGTGGATAGATCTCCAGACCTGGGGTCAGGAAGACTTGAGTTCAAATTCTGCCTCAGACTCTTACTAGTTTTGTGACCCTGTGAAGACCACTCAACCCATTTTACCTTCAGTTTCCTTACTCATAAAATACAGCTAATCATACCTTATATATAGTATTGTGGTGAAGATAAAATAAGATAATACATGTAAAGTGTTTGACAAACCTTACCACAACATGTGTTCATTGTTCAGTCATTTTAGTCATCTTTGACTTCATGACCCCATTTGGCATTTTCTCCAAAGGTACTGAAATGGTTTGCCATTTCCTTCTCCAGATCATTTCGCAGATGAGGAAATGGAGGCAATTGGGTTCAGTGACTTGCCTAAGTGTGTGTGTGTGTGTGTGTGTGTGTGTGTGTGTGTGTGTGTGTGTGTATATCCACAGTGATGTCAAAGAAGAGGGAAGGGAACTTACAACTGAAGAAAACAGAAAAGGTTTCTAAGAGGGTGGTTCTTGAGTTACCCAGGATCAAAGATTAAGTTGGCATCAGGGCAAAGCTTCAAACCCAGATTTCTAGGGAAGCCAGGTGGTGTAGTAGGAAAGAGAACAGAGCAGTGGGCCAGTTGTCAGGAAAACTTGATTTACAATCTAGCCTCAGACATTTACTAGCTATGTGACCCTGAGTAAATCACTTAAACTTCTGTTTGCCTCAGTTTCCTCAACTGTAAAATAGGGATAATAACAGCACCTCCTTCTCCAGCTTGTTTTGAGAATCAAATGGGATAATATTTGCCAAAAATTCCTGGCACATTGATGGTACTTTATAAATGCTTATTTCCATCCCTCCACATACATTACACTACATTTTTGAGTTGCACATGGCTAAATAACCAGGTATTTCCCATTTGTTTCATTGAGTTGGATTTAATTAAATTAGAGCTTGTCAAGTGATTAATCACATTCAGAAAAATCTTCATGCAAAGTAAAGAGTAATAGTATCAGATGAAGGTGAGGCACCAATTAGATATTGAAAAGTTAAATGCAGTCAAACAACTAATTACTTTCATACCAGGTTGAATTAAGGCAAATAACCTTCTGAAAGCTTGTAACTCAACATTGCCAATGAGCTATTTCTAAAATCACTAACAGTTTTAATTAAATAAGTTGTTCAGAGGGCAAGATGAAGATCCCTCCACAGTCTGATGGCTACCCCCAAAAGCAGAGGGATCCTTCTCCCCAACCTGTCACCACCTTGTTTTTCCATCCTTACCTCTCAGCAATCTTCACCACATACTGTTCTCTGTGTTCCAGTCAAACTAAATCACTCACCCCATCATAAGCACTCATTCTTCATCACCATACTTTTAATCAGGTTGCTCTCCACTCTTGAAATATCCACTATTATATCTCCACCAGCTGAAATCCTATTCACATTTTTTAAATTTAAAATTTCTACTTCTATAGATAATCAAGTTACTTAGAAGTTATTTTATTTTTTTCTTCCTTGGACTTCACATAGCACTTTATTTTTTATCACTCATGTTCTTATCATCGTAATAATTTACATTTCTACAGTCCTTTGTGGTTCAACAGGTGCAATACAAGAAACCTCTGAGGCAGTTAGTATGGGCATCATTATTTCCATGTTAAAAATGAGAAAACTAAGAATCATGAAAAATGAAATTACTTGTCAGTCATGCTGCTTGAAAAAGGGACAAGCTAAGAGCAAACCTAGATCTTCTGACTCCACATTCAGTGGAGTTTTTTTCCTTCCTTCCTTCCTTCCTTCCTTCCTTCCTTCCTTCCTTCCTTCCTTCCTTCTTTCCTTCCTTCCTTCCTTTCTTCCTTCCTCCCTCCCTCCTTTTTTCCTTTTTCTTCCTCTCTCTTTCTTTCTTTCTTTCTTTCTTTTTTCTCTTTCTTTTCTACATCACAATGGCTTCATGCCCCTATATTGTAGTGATTTGTAATAATTAAAATAATCATAGTTCATATTTCAATGGCATTTTGAGTTTTCTGAGATGCTTTCCTCATCCCAACATTTCATAGGTGCATCATTACAAGCATTTTACAAATAAGGGAAGAGATTAAGTAATTTCACCCACTTCATAGATGAATTAGTATTATTTGAGGTCATAGTTTAGTATGTAAGTGTGTATATCTTTCTGTGTTTTAATGGAAAGGAGAGTTGATCAGTCTCTCCTACACATTTTCCCTTACCATTTAATAGTAAATGCTTTTCTAAATACATGATTGTGTGTGTGTGTGTGTGAGAGAGAGAGAGAGAGAGAGAGAGAGAGAGAGAGAGAGAGAGAGAGAGAGAGAGAGAGAGAGAGAGAGATTTATGGTTTAGTACAGTTTCCTGGCACATAATATGTTTGGAACAATAATTTATTATTGTTTGTTGCCTAAATCAGCAATCATATCAGGGAAAGATAGCCTATTCACAAGGTTACTTATCCTACTGAATTCTATTAAAGATTACGATATGTGTGAATGCATATGTGTATATACACATATACATGTGTGTGCACACATATACATATATGTATGTGTCTATATATACAGAGAGAGAGAGATACAGACAGACAGACATATTTTACTGCCAGCCAAGTCTTTGGGAAGGCTAGAGACAGAGGTTTTCTGTTCCTTGAATCTGTAGCTCAGGATTGGTCTTTGCTAATGAAGTAGACATCTGCCTTTGGTGTCAGATGAGCATGGTGAGATGGCAATATCTTAGGTGGTCTAGGGGATGGCATGGGTGGGGGAGCAACAAAGTTGACTTAGAAGTTTTATACTGTCTTACTAAAACATCCCACTTCTCAGGTGTGTGAATGATATTTCACCAATTTTCATTGATTCCCAGAGGTTCTATTATAATTATTGAGGTAATCATTATTGAGGAAGTAATATATTACCTATTAATTACAGTTCCAAATCAATGTTTTGTAATTCCTTAAGCACTATAATTGACTGAGGGTAAATGGATGATAGAAAGGAAAGAGGGAGAGTCTGACCCCGCAGCTAATTTTGCATATTTATTGTTCCTGTGTTCAAGACCTCTCTAAGGTCTGAGAAACATTAGGCTGTACCCCCCTTTTCCACCCCTTCACCACATGCATTTGTAGAAGCAGAAGAGACTGAAGACCATTTTGTGTTTTTATTTATTTCATTTATTGCCCTGAACAAAGATTTCTCCTTTAACCCAATCTGCTGGTGGTGCAACAAGCTAGGCAGGTCCTTAGACAGCAGAAAGTCTGTCACTAGGGCTGTAAGCCTTTCTAGATGATAGAATCTGCCAGAAGCTGAGTCCTGCTGGCACATCCTTTGAGAGGCCAATGTCATCTCTATATCCCAATGAGCCATCAGAGGACATTGGTGGAGCTGTCAGGAGGAAAGTTCCTTTGTGCAGGACTTAGAGAAGGGCATGGATAAAAATATGAAAAGGCATGCAAGGGCTGCAATCTGTGCCAGGGGAAAGAATACATGTATTGATGAGAAGGGAAATCCATTTCTATAACTAAGAAATGAAAAAGGTGTAATCAGCTCTGAGCAAAAGCATCTGAATAATAGAATAAAAAAGAGAGTAGAAGTTCACCAAAGCAGGAAACCGCTCTTTGCATTCATCTTCTTTTCACAAAGCACCTGTTTCTATACAAGACCCTCGTTTTATTATAACAACATTTTAAAACATTTATACTTTACATTTTGAGAATATCTTCCCTCTTTGAAGCCCTAGGTAATAACCTCATCTCACATTTCAGTATATCTGCCAACTGCCGGTGGTAACAGTTTTATCTTCATCTTAAACTGTAGCAAATGGATCTTGTCTCATATTTCCAGATAGTGTGTGAGTATTAAAGGCAGAGGTGGCCTGGTTTCGCAATCAGACATTCTACAAATCCTAATTCTTTGCTGATGATGATGGCATTTTTACGGAGAAATAAAATCACAGTCTAAAAGTAATAAAGAAAAACCCAAGTGGAGGAAGTATCGTAAATGTTATGCCTCCCTCCAGCAAGAATAATTTGTACACTCTACGTCATTCCTTAATGTAGGAACAATGGCTTTTATAAGCTAATTGCCCTTAAGATTCATTTTGAACCTAAGCTATCAAAAACGTATTATGGATATTTCGATGTGCCAAAGGAAGCCTTAGACAGGCACAAGATGCAGAGTCACGAACACAATTTCTTCAATGCGATTTAAGCCATCAATCCAGTGCCATTTACCACTTTGAGCAAAGAGCTATGCAATGAAGTGTACCCAGGCCCATGCTGCGAAGATGCTGCACAGAGCAAGAACAAAACTGAATTTAATTTATGCACTAATTAAAGAGGACTAAATTTAATCAGAAACCCAGGCCAATCTTTCTTCCCTAAGAAAGGAATGTAGTACATTTTTCAAGTTTCCTTTCAAGTGAATAATAAAAATGATCATAATAATAACTCATACTCACATAACAGGCCAGATTAACAAAGTACTTTTCTCACATTAAAATTGGTAGAGAGGGTGAAAGGATTTAGGGCTATAGGATTTAGATCTGGGAGACATCTTAGAGATCATCTAATCCAAACCTCTCATTTTATAGATGAGGAAATTGAGGTCTAGAGAAGTGAAGCATGATCTCCCATGTCCCATCCTCATCTCAGCCTTTCAGAATCCCCAAATTTCATCAAGAAACAGCTTAGATGGCAACCCTTACACATCTACTATCATCCAGTTCTTAAGACTGTAACTGTTTTAAAATTATTTTGTATTATTTGGTACATATGTCATATCTACTTGTTATATGTGTTTTTCCTCACGTGGGAGGGAGAAAGAGAGAGGAAAAGGGAGAGAGAGGCATGAGACAAGAAGAAGAAGAAGAAGAAGAAGAAAGAGGAGGAGGAGGAGGGAGGAGGAGAAGAAGATGAAAGGAGGAGAAGGAGGAGAAGGAGAAGAAGGAGGTGGAGGAGGAGGGGAAGGAGAAGAAGGAGAAGAAGAAGAAAGAAGGAGAAGAAGAAGAAGGAAGAGGAGGAGGAGGAGGAGGAGAAGAAGGAAGAGAAGGAGAAGAAGGAGGTGGAGGAGAAGAAGGAGGTGGAGGAGGAGAAAGATGGCAGAGTAAAAGCAGGAACTTGTGTGAACTTCCACTCTAACCACCTCAAATACCTGTGAAAAAATGACTCTAAACAAATTTTAGAGCTACAGAACCCACAAAGTGACAGAGAAAAAACAAATTCCCTACTGAAGGCAACCTGGCAGGCCAACAAGAAGGGTCTATCATACCGGGCTGGGAGCCAATTACAGTCTGGTATGAGCTGCATTGGCCCAGACTTGTGGCCCAGACCAGCAACACAGACTGGCCAGAGAAGACTTCAGGAAAGTGAATCACTGGCATATGTAGCAGTTACCAGACTTTTCAACCCATAAACACCAAAGAGAAAGTAAAAAGTCAGTGGGAAACCCTGTTGATCCAGGCTGAGTAAAGAGTGAGGTATGGCCCCTGTACCCAGAGTGAAAGGTGCACCACAACATGGTGGCTGCAGCTGTTGTTGCATGTTGTCTCTGGAGCTCCTAGCCTGCAGATCATAGGGGGACCAAGAGACTAACCATTCAGAAAGTATTCGCTCTTGCTTCAAGCTGCTTGGATCTGGGTCACCATCTTGATTTATGGTCCTGGGGTGAGGAAGGCTAGTGTGCCAGGGTTGTGGTGGCTGTAGAAAGAGTATTTTCCTCATAGTTCTGACAACAGCTCTGACAACACATGTGAAAACCCTAGCAATTTGGGACACAGCTCTCTTCATTCTGGAAGTAGAGTTCTCCCGTGACTCAAAAGTCAAGTAATTGATTGGCAAGATGAGCAAAGAGAGGAAGCAAAATAAAACCATAGAATCTTTTTTTTTGGGGGGGGAGAGGGGGAGAGAGGATCAAAACATGAAACCAGAAGAAGGGAAAAAAGTCAAAACTCCTACATCAAAAGCTTCCAAGGAAAATATGAACTGGTTACAGGCCATGGAGGAACTCAAGAAGGATTTTGTGTATGTATAATATGTGTGTGTGTGTATGGGAGGGTGCATGTGCGTATAAATATATATATATATATATGAGTGTGTGTATATGTATGTACATGTATACATAGAGAGAACAGGATGAGTTGTATATGAAGGGATAATATCTAAAATAATCAAATGAAGAGGTAAGAGAGGAATATATTGGGAGGAGAAAGGGAGAAATAGAATAGGGTAAATTATCTCATATAAAAGAGGCAAGAGAAAACTGTTACAATGGAGAAGAGCAGGAAGGTGAAAGGGAATGGGACAACCTTACTTGCATTGAATTTTTATCTTAAGGAGGGAATAACATACACACTCAATTGGGCATCTTACCCTACAGGAAAGTAGGGAGGAAGGGAATAAGAGGAGGGATAATAGGATGGAGGGCAGACTGGGGAATAAGGCCGTTAGAAGAAAACACTTTTGAAAAGGTTCAAGGTCAAAGTAGAAAATAGAATAAGTGGAGGGTGGGATAGGATGGAGGGAAATATAGTTAGTCTTTCACAATATAACTACTATGGAAATTTTTTGCATAAGTACACATGTGCAACCTATATTGAATTGCTTGTCTTCCCAGTGGGGGTGGGTGAGGAGGGAAGAAGGGAAAGAACCTGGAAATCAAAATTTTAAAAACAAATGTTAAAAAAATTGAAATTGTTTTTTACATGCAACTGGGAAATAAAAATATACAGGCACTGGGGTATAAAAATCCATCTTTCCCTACTAGAAAGTTAGGGGGGGATAGGAGAGGATATAAGAGAAAAAAGATTTGGGGAAGGGGTATTCAGTAGTCTCACTACCTTGGGGTGGGGGGGAAGATGGGGAGAAAATTTGTAACTGTTGTAAAATGAATGTTAAAAGCTAAAAATAAATTAATTAAATAAAATGGAAGAAGGAGGAGGAAGAGGAGAAGAAGGAGGAGGAGGAGGGAGAGGGGGACAGACAAAGACAGAGAGACATAAAAAGCATTCATCATATATTTGCTCTGTTCCAGGCACTATGCTCAGTGCTGTGAATACACATATAAAAGTAAGCAAGACAGTCATTACCCATAAGGAGTTTACATTCTAATGGGGAAAAACAATTCACAAAATAGTTCTGGAAAGGAGATCAGGGAACACACGTCTGCTTAGTGAGGAATAGACCTTATTCCTGGAGAGTTAGGGCAAAAACTGACCTGAGAGAGCCAAGGGACTCAGGGTGTAGGGTCTAAGTTTCCAGTGTGAGGGAGGTGAAGATGATGGTCAGAGAGGAAGGGATACTGGGATGTAAAGATTTGAGCTCTTTGATAGCAAGGACTTGTTTAGTTTTTTTCTTCCTATCTCTCATGTCATAGCACGATGCCTGGCATCTTGTAAGGGCTTAATAAATATTTCTTGAATTGAATTAACTTCTCTGCCTATGGTTACATATGTATTAAGCATCAGAGCTGAGACTTAAACCTAGGATATTTCCAAACAACTGGTCGTTGAGTCAGTAGCCTTAAAATCTGCCATGGTGTGAAATATTGGTTCTATCAAGGTCCAATATCTTAGGAGTCTGAGGGTAGCATTAGCCAGTCAGTCAATCAGTATACATTTATTAAGTGTGTGCCAAGAACTGTACTAAATACTGGGACAAAGAAAGACAAAAGACAGTCCATGACTTCAAGGAGTTCACACTCTAATGGAGGAGACAACATACAACCAATAATTTGTAATCAAGCTATATAAAAGAGATATCAGAAATAATCAATAGAGGGAAGACATTAGATTTAAGAGATACTGGGAGAGGTTTCCTGTAGAAGATGGGATTTAAGCTGGGGCTTAAAGAAAACTAGGGATGCTAGGAGGCAGAAATGAGAAGACATGGTTGACATGATGGCACAGGTTATTCCACTCCAGGCCCCCATACTCAAGGAACCCTATCAGTGGATAATTTGTTTCTACCATTACAACAGGGCCATTCATCTGCATTTGTTGTCTCTATCATACTACTGTAATAGTAATTTCTGTTCCAATCTCCATTCTATTTACTCACTTATTTCACTTTAAATAATTCAGGACTTGTCCTACTCACTCTGTCTCACATGCAGAAAATCTGTACTCTCACTTATCCTGCCAGCTCCTATGCTTTTTTCCTTCTTAGCAAAATTCCCTTGGTACCAACTATGTGTTAGTCCAACATTTCTATTCCTTTCTATTTTGCCAATATAACCTGATAGTCCTAAGCAGTAGCACTGAACTCTTGTGGCTTTCACTCAGTTCATTACCTCTCTCTTAGGCTCTCTGCTGGCCCCAGGAAGTCTTCTGAGAAAGTTACATAATGGACCAGTCCATAGTCTTGGCCAGTTTTAAAAAAAAGACTTGAATTTGGGTGGTTGATATAAAGGCTAAACAAATGATGGTATCAATTGTTCCACTGAGATTAGAAGCAGCATAGGGCTAGATCTGGAGTCAAAGTACCTGGAAGCAAATATTGCTTCTGCCACTTATTACTTGTCTGGTTTTATCCAAATTAACTTCTCTGGGACTCATTTTCTCATCTTTAAAATGAGAGGACAAAACTAAATGATTTTTGAGGTCTAAATTCAGTCTTAAGTCTAAAATCTTTTGATTAATGATGCTTTTTATTTCTTAGCTAACTCAAAGATTTGGGAGAATCGCATAGTCCCAGCCCAAACTCATGAAAATAAATGACCACAAGACTACAGATTTCATGATGTCAGCATTTGGAGGGATCTTTGATACCATATAGTCTTATCATCATTTTACTGATGAAGATATTGAGGCTTAACAAGTGGTCACATATGTAAGAAGTGTCATAGCTGAGTCTCAACACTTGAACTTTTTACTTCTGATCCAGAATTCTTTCCATTAAGACATGCTGATTCTCTTATTTAGGGTGGGAATGGAGCTCATGAATCATCTAATTCAGGCCTCTATCCACTGTTACAATTACAATTCTGTTCTCATACTACAAGGATGCATAATGTCAGTGGGAGAGTTCCCTCCCTTGAGGTAGAACACAAAGCCTATATAAGGACCTTGACTTAATAAGCCATATTTATGAGTCAATATTGTTAAAAAAAAAAATTGAGCACCTACTGGCCAATCTGTCTGATTGAGAGTCTCTCCAAACTCAGTTAATCTGGTCCTTAGACCACAGATATTATTCTTGTTCAGTCATGTCCTATTCTTCATGACCCCATGGACCACACTGGTCAATGGAGTTTTCTTGGCAAAGATACTGGAATGGTTTGCCATTTCTTTCTCCAGTGAACTAAGGCAAAAAGAGGTTAAGCGATTTACCCAAGGTCACACAGCTAGTAAATGTCTGAGGTCAAATTTGAACTCGTATCTTTCTGTCTCCAGGCCCAATGCTCTATCCACTTTGCCATCTAGTCATCTCCAGACCACAGTTATACACAGTCCTTTGGGGGACCTGGATTTGAAACATTTTGGGATAGTTGACAATAAATATATGTTAAATGCCTATTATGTTCCAGACACTTCTATATGCTTGGGATACAAAGAATGGCAAAAACCAATCCCTGTTTTCAATAAGCCCACCATCTAATGGGGGATAAAATATGCAAACAGCTATATAAAAAGAAGATATAGGTGGGATAAATTGGAGATAATCAACTGATGGAAGGCATTAGAATTAAAGGCACTAGGAAAGGGTTTCTTGAAGAAGATGGAAATTTATCTGGTATTTGATGGAAGCCAGGGAAGCCAGGAGGAGGAGATGAGGAGAGAAAGAATTCTAGGCATGGAGAACAACCAGTGAAAATGCCCAGAGTTTGTAGCTGGAAAGTCTCATTTGAGGTACAGCAAGGAGGGCAATATCTCTGGATCATAAAGTACATGGAGGGAATAAGGTATAGGAAGACCAGGAAGGTAGGAAGGGTTCTGACTACCAAGGGCTTTGAATACTAAACAGAGGATTTATATGTATAATAATATATAATAAATAATAATGGAACACTGGAGCTTATTGAATAAGGGGCAAAACTGTTCAGATGTGTTTTAGGAATATCATTTTGACAATTGAGTTGAAAATGGATTGGAATGAGGAGAAATTTGAGGCAGATAGATCAACCAGCCTCCTATGGCTTGCCAGAGGCTGTGTTGTACTCAAATAGCCTTTGTAAACCTAGAATCACTGCCATGCCACAATGAAGCATCAGAGGAAGACATTAATGGAGTACTAAGCTCCATAAGTCATCTTTAAAGGCGCTTCTGGAAGCAGTCATGCTAGCTCTGGAGGGTAGAAGCCAAAATATGAGGAGCCATTAAGCTTTCTTTTTTTTTATTACTTTTCTGCAAAGAGGCTCTATGTACAGGCAGGACAAAAATTCATGAGGGTACAATTTCATTCTAATGAATTCATGGGTTCCTCCTGGAAACAGTGTAAAATTATATAATAAAGCATCTCAAAATACCAAGTAATCATTCACACTGTGGGTCCAATCATGTTCCTTGAACATTAACCAGTACAGAATACCTCTCCCTGATGAAAAAGTCACACAGAAAGTCAATTACATCAGTGCTATCCTTGCCACAAGAATTTACCATTAGCATGTTTGTAAAAAAAATTTTTTTAAAGAAGCAGAGATTCTATAGAATATGAAGATATTACAAATGTCATATAGTCCAAGCCTGGGCAGAAATCCCCTAAAAATACCCCCAAAATGTGGCTATCTTGTCTCTCTGTTTGAATAAATACTTCCAAGATAGAGAACCCACTCCCTTTCATGTCAGCCTAATACTCTTTTGTACAATCATAATTTTTAAAAATATATTTTCTCCTCTTTAGTCCCTGTTGAAATAATGGTAATAATAGTAACTAGTAGCATAACGATAATAAGAAGCCACTAGAGTTTACTGAGTAGGGGAATGATATGGTCATACCTGCCCTTTAGAAATACCACTTTGTCAGCTGTAATGGGAAGAGATTTGAGACAGTTTGACTAACCAGTAAGCCATTGAAATAATCCAGGCATGAGGTTATAAAGGCTTGTACCAAGGTGCAGGTATGTGAGTGGAGAGAAAAGGACATATAGGAGAGATATTGTGAAGGTAAAAATAAGAAAACTTTGTAACAACTGGATGCCTGAGGTAAGTGAGAATGAGGACTCCAGGGCACAACTGAGATGGCAAGCCTGGGTGGTTGGGAAGATGGCGGTACCTTCAAGAATAATAAGAAGGCTGGGAATAGAAAAGAAGGTTGAGCAGAGACAATGAGTTCAGTTTTAGACATGTTGAGTTTATGATATCTGTGGGATATCCAGTTTGAGATGTTCGATTGCAGTTAGAGATTAGAGACTAGACATGAGGAAAGTGTTGGATAGATAAATGTGAGAATGGCTTCTGTCTTCTAAAACAAAAAGGAGTTATGTTCTGTATTGTTAAAGGGAGGACCTATATGGTCAAAAAATGGGCTGTGAAGTGTTCAAGGAAGTTGTAATCACATACTTGATTATAAACTTCATTTTTAATCTTTCTTTATAACTGTCCCAAGGACTACAATTATTAATTTCACCCTCTGCATATAACTTGGGTTCAAGAAATATTTTTTTAATTAATTTTTCTCCAAACACAAAACACAAAAGGGAATACATTAGAGGAAACTCTGGAAAACACTAGGAATGAGTTCTTGATTGTGGAAGAATATTTGTACATTGCTCTTTCGTAGGTTACAAACTGAATTCATCTTTCCTTGCCAGGAATTGTATTTCATAGAAAAACACTCCTAATTGAATGCCAGGGCAATCAGCTGAGCATGTCTATTAATAAAGTCAATGAATTAACTTGAATTTAGCTTCTGGGTAGCATGAAACAAAAAGTCTTCCTCAAACTGAACAGATTGGTCTAGAAGAACAAGACTCATTTTTATCAGTGCCTATTCTTTGCCTTAAAACATCCCATATTTACATGATTTTATAAAGAAATGGAAGGCCTTTCAGAGATTGTCTGTATAACTTTAGGGAAATAGATTGCCTTTACTACAAAAGATATACACCATGTAATCAGTGAATTTCTCTAATTCTCAGTTTCCTATTGGTGAAAATGGTAATAATAATAATGTACTATTTACATTTTTTGTAAGAAAAGCACTTTGTAAATTATAGAACATGACACTATCCTAAGTTCTCTTTAAATACTTCAGGGATTTGTAATTTTGGTAGGATTACTATAGCTATACAGATCATAACCCCCCTATAAATAAGGTGGTCTTCAAGAGTTGCTGTGGCCAAGAAATTCATCATCCTTTTAGACTATGATCAAAGATCCAGAATCTTAGAGGCCTTCTAATTTTACAGATAAGAAAGCTAAGATGCACCAAAGGTCATATAAGTGATAGATTCCAGAGCCAATAGCTTAAAGACCCCAGACCTCTTCTTGAAGATGAAAATCTCTTTCCACTGGACTTAACTAGGCTAGTCCTCAGACAACAGATATAAGTCATTGTCCACCTACCTATATGATACCTTTCTATCCTGGCAGGTCCTTGCAGGAATGAGGAACCTGCAGCCACATGGCCACATGTGGTTCTGGGTCCTTGGCTGTGACCTTCTGAGTCCAAGTTTCATAGAACAAATCCTTGTATTAAGGGGATTTATTTGTTCTGTGAAGTTTAGATTCAGTCAAAGGTCCACACTTGAGGACCTAGAGGACCTACAGGACCTAAGGTCCTGTACTAGAGCTTAAACAGCCTTTAGGAGCCTAGGGTGAATTCCATAACCTGATGAGGTTTCAAAGAATTTAGCAAAGTAATAATATTATTAATAACAACTAGCATTTATACATCACTTACTGTGTGCCAGGCACTATACTAAGCATTTTTGAAATTATGTTGTTTCATCCTTACAGTAGCCCTGAGAGGTAAGTGATATTATCTCCATTTTATAATTGAGAAAACTGAGGCAAACAGAAGTTAAGTAACTTTTCTAAGAATACATAGCTAATAAGAATCTGAGGAGGGATTTGATCTCTTGTCTTCCTGACTATGGGTTCAAAGTTCTATTCTCTATGACACTTGGCTATCTATCACTGTACCACCTGGCTACCTTTAATAATAACAGTGGGGTATTATCATTTTCATTATAGCATAAGTTCTGGGTGGTGGTCAGGGTAGTAAATATAGTTAAGTGATTAAGTAGTCAACTCATAGATTCAACCAAGTTGCTTGGTATGTAACCTTTCAAACTCAAGGATCCCTGTTGAAGTGAACAGTAAAATTATTGGATCTGCTGAGCTGCCAAATGAATTTGACTTAAGTCTTCTCTCAGCCAAAGAAAAGCAAAGTTTATTAAAAGTTCACCATGATGGGTAGACTCTTAAGGAGCCTCAATAACCAAGACACTTGTACTGGACAAGCAGGCCAGAGTCATCTGACAAAGAGTGAGTCTGCACTAGATCATTCTCTGGCCTTCTTCTTGGAGGCAAGATGGGGTCTAATATACAGAGAGGCTGTGGGAGGAGTCTAGGGGTGGTCTAGAGGAGAAGTTTGGGGGGGTCTTCAGGAGGAATCAGATGAGGTCAGACTCCAGTGATGAGTTTGGGGAGGGTCTTCTGGAAGAGTCGATGAGGTCCCCAGTAATGAGTGATTAAGGGTGGGAAGTTGCTGGAGGTTACCTGGAGATGACAGACAATGGTGGGCTAGGCCAGTTCCAGGGTGTAACACATTTGGGTATAGATATTTTGGGAGGATCAAGGGTGGGAAGTTGCTGGACAAAAGAGGGCTAAGCTAGTAACCAAGATTTGAGCTGAGCCACAATGAAAGGCAAGGAGAGCTCAAGGGGGTTCCCAGAGCCTGTACCTCATCAGCAGTGGTACTTGTGGTTATTGTAGTGGTAGTAGTAGCAGTAGAAGTGGAAGTAGACTAATAGTAGTGGTGGTGATGCTGGTGGTGCTGGCGGTAGAAGTAGTGATAGAACCAGTACTAGTAGTAGTGCTGTGAGTAGTAGTTGTAATATTATTATTAAGATTGGGTCTTGGGGCAGCCAGGTAGCACAGCAAGTAAGAGCACCGGCTCCAGTGTTGGGATGACCTGGGGATCAAATCCGGGCTTAGAAACTTAGCACTACACCCAGAAATAATAACTGGCCATGTAACCTTGAGCAAGTTACTTAACCCTGATTGCTTAAAAAAAAAAAGATTGGGTCTTTCTATCTCACCCTAGATATAAGTGCCATGGTGATATGCATAAGAGCTTTGCCTTTCTCCAATTGACCCCTCTTTTGGCAGCTTGGTGGCTCTCTGAATGTTGAGGCTCACATATTTGGGCCAAACTCAGTATAGACATCTGATCAGCTTTAGCACACTGCGACTCAGAACTCATGTATTTCAGCAATCTCCCAAATTTAGCCTCCCCAATAACAGAGATTAAAGACACATGCCACTGTACTTAGCAACTGTATTCGTCTTAAGAGGTACATCCTTCTAATAGCAACCTATGGGAAAAGGTAATGAATTGAGAGTCAGGAGACCAAGAATCAAGTCCTGACTTTATCACTAACTTTAGTTTCTTCATCTGTAAATAGAGTGTAATATTGGTACTGCCCATCCCATAAGATTGTTGAGAGTTTCACATGGGGTGATGTGTGTGAAAACATATTGTGATCAACCTCAAAGTTCTATACAAATCAATCAATAGGCATTTGTTAAAAAAAAATAGACTTGCTAATATACTAGGCACTGTACTATGTACTAAGGTTATAAAAAGAAAAATCAATAAAACTCTGCCCTCAGACAGCTTATGTTGTATCTGCAGAGATAATATGAATGCAGTGGAGAGGGCACTAGACTTGGAATGAGGAAGATCTAAGTTCAAATGTCACTTTATACACTAATTCTATGACCCTAGTAAAGTCATTTAACTTTTCTGTGCCCTAGTTTCCTCCTCTGGAAAATAAGGAGGTTGCACTTGAGGGTCTCCAAGATATTTTCAGCAGTAAATTTGACTTTATTATCATATGTAAATAAACAAATTTATTTGGCAGCTGGATAATCCAGTGGATAAAGCACTGAACCTAGAGTCAGGATAGACTTCTGTAAAAATTCAGTCTCAGACATTAACCAGCTGTGTGACTCTGGACAAATCACTTAATTTCTGTTTGTCTCAGTTTCTTCATCTGTAAAATGAAGATAATAATTTTGCTTGCCACCCAGAGTTGTTGTGAAGACAAAATATGAAAATATTTGAGAACCTTTTTGCAAATCTTAAAATGCTACATAAGTGACATTTAGTAGTAGTAGTAGTATATAAAATATATACAAAATAAATATAAGACAACTGAGACAGTCACTATGTATTAACATCTGGGGATGTCAGAAAAGGTTTCACATAGTAGTGACATGTGCAGAGGTTTGAAGGAGAATATATATATACAAATATGTCTATATTCACACACATACATATATACCTAGACATACATATATATGTATATGTATGTAATTTATTATTATTGGTCTTCCCTATAGAGTCCTAAATGACAAAAGACCTATAAAGTAGAAAAATTCCACAGAATTGGCAGAGTAATTCCAAAAACTTTTTTTCTTCTTTATCTCTGTATCTGTCTCTATCTCTGAGACCATTTCTCTCTCTCTCTATCTCTGTATGTGCTTCTCTCTCTCTCTCTCTCTCTCTCTCTATCTGTTTCTGTGTGTCTGTCTTCCTTTGTCTGTTTCTGTTTCTCTCTCTCTCTACTTCTCTCTCCCTCCCTCATTCCCTCCCTCTCTTCCTTCCTCTGTGTGTGTTTTTTTCTTTCAGCTGTAATTCAAATATGTGGGGGAAAAAAATCAATCTTTATCCTAGAGAATAGTTGATTTACTGATAAAAGCCATCAACCCTGAAGAAAATATCACCAATGAAATAAGAACTACTCAGATGATTTAATGTTCTGGGACATTCAACCAGAAGAAAAATCACCCCAAGAGTCAATTAACTCAGAACAATATTATCACTTAGATTATTCTGAGCCCTGCCAGGCTCAAGTTAAAAAGGTCCTTGTGCTCTGCAGGAGATCACCCAAGAAGACCATAGTAACTCAGAAAATGTACAAGACAAACATCCTGTCCTTCTGCCTCTCTTCCCTTTCTGGAAGGAACATCAAGATTAAAGTGTCCAGGAGGTAATCTTGCAAGTTCCAAGAGGTCTATGAATACGAAGCATATGAATAACATGCTGTACCATCCCATGCCTTGTTGTACTCAGCCATGTAATTTCAGCCAGGTTCAGTTCAGGGGGCGGCTGGTCTCCAATAATACTGGGTTCCCTTTTTCATACTGATTCACTTAAGTCCCCTACTTCAGTATCCCAAGGGATGATTTTCCTTATGGTTCACAATTGACCTCACCAATAACCGGGAATAAAAAAATATTCAATTTGCAATATGAATAGGTATGAGATTGGTAATTTACTCCTATAAACACAAGCATAGCTAAACATAAATAACTCTCAAGAACATGTCAACATAAGAACCAGTAACTTAATGTAACTATTGATATAAACTACTAGGAGGATGGTATTTTTAGCTCATCAAAATACAAAGCCATTTGTGGGGATTGTTTATTAGAGGTATAACATTTCACCTAAGTTCTGATTCCACTCCAAACCTGAACCTCATCTGTACTTCATAATCATTTACTTCTATAGTCAATCAAGCCACAATCAGCAGCTGCAGCAACTAACCTCTCCTTGCCAAAGTTTATATCCTTCTCTCTGTGACTTTGATGCCATTCCCTCCCACATCCTCAAGAAAACTTTCCCCTTCTAAGATGAATGCTTAATTTCTCCCTCTCCACTAGATCCTTCAAGGCTACTTTCAAGTATGCTTACATCTCCCTAATCCCTAAAAAAATCCTTTGATTGGCCTTTCCAGGCATTCAGATACCAGCCCTACTTTTTTTCCCTCCTTTTTTTACTGCTAAACTTTTTAGAGAAATTTCTCTACACCAAATTTTTCTACACATTCTCATTGTTCACTAATCATTCACCTGAAATTTGTTTTCTACCTCAACTAGTCTACTAAAATTGTCTCAGGGACATTTAATGCCCTTCTAAACATCAAATTTAGCAGTCTTTTCTCAGTCTTTTTTCCTCTTCAGCACTCTACAACTTGTGAAATTTAATCATCTCTCTTCCTGGACACTCACTTTACCCATGGCTTCAAAAACACTTCACTTTTCTGGTTCTCCTATCAATCTGTAAACATCTACTAAGTGTTTACTATGTGAAAGGTACTGTCCTAGGTACTAGAGATACAAAGACAAAAGCAAAAATGGTTCCTGCCCTTAAAGAGCTTAAAGTTGGCTGAGGAAGACAGCATGCTTACAGAGAGTTATATACAAATAGATTCAAAATAGATAAAAGGTGATCTCTGGGAGTGGAGATGGCATTAGCTGAGGGAATCAGGAAAAACCTTATGTAGGAGATGGTACTCAATTTGAACCTGAAGAGAACTAGGGTTTCTGAAAGATAGTATTGTGGAGAACAAAATTAGTGATAGTCTCTCTAAAGGCACAGAAATGGGATTGAGTATTGTGTGTGAGGAACAGTGAATAGGTTAATTTGGCCAACCTATAGTGGGAATGGAAAGAACTACTGGATCTATTACTAATTTTTAACATGATTAAATGAATGAAGAGACATTTATTAAGGGCTTCCTTTGTGAGAAACACTGTGCTAATTAATGAAAATTCAAATAGAAATGTAAAACAGTCCCTGCTTTCAAAGAGCTCACTGTCTAATTGAGGAAGACAACACATTTAGTTGAGTTCAGATACAAGGCAAATGGAAATGCCAGGAAGTCAGTCCTAATAGCACAATGATGGCATGTATGGCAAGACCAAGGAACCAAGGGTGAATCAGTAGGTCAGATTTCAATGCTCAGTGATCTGGTACACATACCATCAGGAAAGGTTTTAAGACCTGAAAAACCTTGAAGATTCAATGGAGAGCACATGGTAGCCCTATATATTATTGGAAAAAATTATAGTAGGTAATCACTTATTTAAGCAATATGAGCAGTCACAACTACTCATAGTAGGGGGCAGAAAGAAGAGAGAGATGTGATTAACGGGAGATAGAGGGACATGACCTACCACCATTGGAAATAAAAATGTGAATGGATAAGGAAGAAATTTTGGGTCCCTTCCACCACAGTGGTGATGAGAAGAGTGGTCTAGTATGAGGGGAAGAGGAAAGAGTATTGTCAAGAAGGTTTGAAGAGAAGGGATCTCTTCAGCATAAGTATCAAACTTTTCACTGGGGAGGGGGGGGGGAGCAACAACACTTCTTAGTGAGCCTGAACCAAATAAAAATATAATTAGGAAAATTTGAGTTTGACACCATTACATTTGATCTTCCTGGGTGTCCAGGCCAGGGAAAAGGAGAGAAGGATAGGAAGAAGTGGGCTTTTCTTGGTAATATATGTAGTATCTTCTCCCCAAGGTCTCCAATCATTTTTATTTCTTCAACAAATTTCTCTTTTTTAGTTAGAATCAGATCAGAGGTCAATCATGTTGTTTCTTATAGCTTTTGAAAGATGTAGTCACTCCTAAAGGTTGACAAGAAGTCATCATTTGCTTCTTGCTTTTGGCAAAAAGAGAACACCAACATGTGTTATGATGATCTAGAGTTTTCCATCATTTCTCTATCATGCTCTGGTACCAAGTCTCTTATCCATCCCCCAAATTCCTCATATATTTCCTCTTCTTGTCCAGGTGACACATTGTAGCAGCAAGCACCCTAGCATACCCAGGATGACTGCTAGCACAGGTTCTTAGATCTGCTTTTCTAAAGGAAAGCAACTCAAAATGGGTTAACAATCTTACTTTAATCAAACATATATCATTTTCCTAGTTTAGGGGAAAAAGTCAACACCTTGAACTTCAGAGAATCCAAACAGAAGTTACAAGCAGACAGAGAAACAGATCAGCAGACAGGACTTCCAGCTCTCTTACGATTACATCCTTACGTAGTTAGTTAGCAGAGAGGGAAGCACCAAACATCTGGGTTTTCAAAGCTGGGGGGCTCAATAGCTGCCCAGAGTCTTATCTGGCCAAGTCACACAACTCTTCCCAAAGTGAGCCCCAAAGCAAAACCTCACATCAGGGTATATATGGCCTTCTCCTGGCTCAGAGAATGTCACAACCCTCTTGATCCACTGCCCAATCACAAAGTAACAAGGCGTGGGCATTCCTGAAAAACAAGCCTCCTGTCACAGACTCCATGTGACCACATTCAGCCTATTAGGGGGCAGAGTATATTTTCAAATCAGGGAAGGCTCTCAGATTCACTTAAGCCTATCAAGGGGCCAAGGGGCAGGGAAGAGCTTTAGATTCCCATTACACCCATTAAATGGCATATTTTGGAGGGACCTTAAAATATACATGTAGAATGTTAGATCCTAGATTCAATAAGTTAGCCAAAAAGTATTTAAGTGTCAACTATGTGTCAGGCACTTACTAATCCAGAAAGGCAAAAACATTGTACCTGTCCTCAAAGAGTTCAAAATATCGATCTTCTACTACATATAATTAACTATGAAAAGTATTAGAGATAAAAAGGACATAATCCTTGGCCTCAAGGAGCTTACAATAATAATGTTAGAATTAAAAGGAATCTTAGAGCATAGAATATTAGAATATAGGACATAAATACTAGAATTGGAAGGGATCTTAAAAAGAATATTAGAATACAGAATATAAGATGTTACATTTAAAGTAAATCTTAGATATCAAGTAGGATAATTCCCTTCTCATAGATGAAAAGAAGCTTTACTTTTTTTAATTTTGAGATCCACTAAATCAACAGCATATTATATAATTGTATTTAGTTATGCTAATGAGCATGATGAAAGAACTGAATAAGATGAAAGAACTGAATAAATTAGGTTGTGGGGAAGGGGCTTTTAAAAAAATACAATACATGGGGGTGGCTAGGTTGCCTAACAAATAGAGCACTGGCCATGGAGTCAGGAGGACTTGAATTCAAATCCAGCCTCAGACACTTAACAGTTACCAGCCATGTGATGTTGGGCAAGTCACTTAACCCTAAATGTCCCTCCAAAAAGCAAAAAAAGAAAAGCAAATTAAAATTTGACCTATGTAAACCATGCTCCTCAAGTCAAGACATTGGGTCTAGCCCAATGTCACTAACTGCTTTGTCACTAACTGAATGTTATCCTAAGGGAATACATATCACTTTACTGAGCTTCAACTCCCCCCCTCTTTAAAAAGACACATTTGGAATCTAAAGAGGATTATCATCTTTTTTCCTTTCCTTTCTAAACTTCTGTACTCTAAGGTTATATCCAATGCTAATATTAAATGTTGTAAAGTTCTTTCCAGCTCTACCATTCACTGTTTCATGACAATATTTGCCATTCCAAATTTCCCTCTCTAAGAATCTAACCTGCCCTGGCTGTACCAAGTCAAAGATGGCATGGAGGGGAGGACCGGTGATTTCATTACTATAAATGTTTTCACAAAGCCATAGAATATTTGCATTAGAAATAATCTCAAAGATCCTTCCTCATTTGACAAAAGAGCAGATGGAAGCCAAGAAAGATCAAGTGACTTTTCTAAGGTCACAGTGACTGACCAGCAAAGGCAAAACTAGAACCCAGATCTCTTCTTTTCTAGCACATTTTTTTCTTGCTTTTTGGAGGAGGGAGGGCAGGACAATTGGGGTTAAGTGACTTTCCCAAGGTCAAATAGCTAGTAAGTGTTAAGTGTCTGAGGTCACATTTGAACTCAGGCCCCTCTAACTCCAGGACCAGTGCTCTATTCACTGCACCACCTAACTGCCCCAACCAGAGCATTTTCTACAAACAATTTCCACTACACCAACCTTTCTACTAGATGTCAATCCTTATAGCAAAATGTGCCTAAAGAGCAGTGTTTTCTCCTTTGTTCAGGCATCTAGTGTGCAGAGTTCCTGTGAGAACATCTCTAGCTGCCCAGCAGTTTGACATTCAGTGCATGCTCATCTGCAGTCTCATCTACTAAAAGTTTGGGAGGACAAATGGATTATTAACTTATAGATGCTGCTGAGTGGTGACTTATCTGTAAAACTGATGCAAATCATATCTGGAATGTCATTTCTAGAAGCTCAGAATTAGGCAATATCACAATGATGCAGGTAGTTTCTTTTCTTGCATTTGAGAGGCAGCAAAGAACACTGGATTTGGGGTTAGCAGATGAGGGTTCAAATCCCAGGTCTAATGCTTTTTTTTTTTTTTTTTGCTATTTTACTATATAGAAAGTAACACTCTCCATGTAACTTAATTCCCTCATCTGTAAAATGGGAGAAACAAAGGCAATAAGAGAAAAGGAATAAGCATTTCTTAAGTACCTACTATGTGCCAGGCACTATTCTAACACTTTACAAATCTTATCTCCTTTGATTCCACACAGCCCTGGAAGGTAGGCATTAACTTTACAGCTAAGTAAGCTGAGGCAGACAGAGGTTAAGTGACTTGCCTAAGGTCACATAGTTAATAAGTGTATGAGGACAGATTTGAAATCAGATCTCTCTAACTAACTCTAGGTTCAATACTCTACTTACTAAAGAACTTAGCTACCTCATAATTCATGCTCTCAGTTTCTTAGTTGTAAAGAAATTACTTTAGAAACCTAGAAATATGATAGAAATATAAACCATTAATATACAAAATGGCAGTATAGCAGTAAGAGTACTGTATTTTAAGTCAGGAGATCTGTGTTTGATTTGTGACTCTAAGTTTATAAGATATGAAGCTGTGGGAAAAATCACTCTCAGGCTAAGTTATCTCATCTACAAAATGGGAATAATATTATTATCACCTACATTACATGGTTGTTGTGAAGGAACAACAATAGTTCAAATTTATATAGCTTTGCTGAGTTCACAAATTGTTTTACATAATCTCATTTGATCCTCACAGCAACCCTACATGATACCTGCTATAAATATCCTCAATTTGCATATGAAGTAAGTGAAATTCAGAAGGTTAAAACTGACTTGCCCAGGGTCACACATAGAGTAAGTTTTTCAGGTAGCATTTAGACTAAGGGCTTCCTGATTCATTGTCCAGTATTCTATTCAATATATAATAATGCCCCTATACTTTGTAAAATTTAAAGTCATATTCAAATGTGAGATATAATTATTAATTGTGCAAATTATGATGGCAGAAGGAGGTAAAGCAAAGTCCTGGTTTTAAATTTCATCTTGGAAACTTAGTAGCTATATGATGAGGGACAAGTCACTTACCCTCTCAGACTCAAAGTAAATGATACCCTGCTCCTAAAGAGTTTACATTCTAATTAAGGAGATGATAGATAGATAGATGATAGATAGATAGATAGATAGATAGATAGATAGATAGATAGATAGATAGATAGATAGATAGATAGATAGAT
>NW_027187460.1:15467943-15506160 GCF_028583685.1 Petaurus breviceps papuanus | reverse complement strand
GATAGATAGATAGATAGATAGATAGATAGATAGATAGATAGATAGATGATGGATGGATGGATGGATGTAAGTGTGCAGCTAGATCCTGAATAATGTGAATAATGAATCCCCTGAAGTGGTCATATATACTTGAATTCACATTTTCTGAAGTTATAATTGTGTAAAATATAGTCATTGGTTCCAGTCATATGAAAATATGCATTGCAAATTTGAATAATGTGACTGCTTCCAGGGATTCATTATTTGTACTAGTCAGGACCCAGCTTATGCTTAATAGATTCAAAAGGAATATAACATGATTATGGGAGAGAAAGTATTAGCAGTGGGATCTCAGGAAAGTTTTCTTGTAGAAGGAGGAGTTTAAATTGAATTCTGAAGGAAAGCAAAGATGCCAAATGGTAAAGGCAAGGAGGGCATAAATTCCAGACATGGAGGTAATTGGGTCAAAGACAAGAGATGATGTGTGTGCAGAACACTGAAGCTAATGTAGCTGAATGACATTGTGAAGAGGGAAGTAAAATGTAAAAAGGTATCTGGGTGTGGAATTTTAAAAGTTCGAGAGACAATTTCTGGCTAGTCATTTTATTAATAATGTCAGCATTTCTAATAAAGGTCAGTGACACTCAAATGCCAAAGACCCCTCAAGACAGCAGGCTTATAGCTTATATGCCCTGGGAAGAGGAGTGTTCCTGAGGGTTCCTGAGTGGTTAACAATTAATAAGAGATGAACTTTACAAAGAGAAGTGAGCTAATAGAAGTGAGCATGATAGCTAGAGGAAGGAAAATAAATGTTCATTAATTGAAAAAGAGAAGGGAGGAAAAAAAGCACATTGGGGGTTGTCTCCATTGCTTAAATATATATATATATATATATATATATGTATATATATATATATATATATATATTTATTAACTCTTTCATTCCCCAGGATTTTTAAGTGCCTACAATGAGGGACTTAGAGTGACATCATGTCACTCTTGGACAGAGACACTTCCTATACCCAGACCACCTCCAATCTTGGGCAACCTAGACAAAAGGATCATATCCCCCACCCAAGCCAGAGCTAGTTGGGTGGTATAGCAATATCCAGAATGAGAGAATATTAATCCTGTCTTTCATTAGTCCTGTCCCTGAGAGATTGGACAAGGAAACAGAAAAGGAAAAAGAAGTTGGGATCTCCCCAATTTTAATAATTTACTATTAATGTGAGTTAGAAATAATCATTCCTCTCAAGGGCTTTAAATATCAAATAAGAGTAGTTTTGACTTGGTCCTCAAGACCAAATCAGTGAAATTGGTTGTCAGGAGATGATATTATCAGACCTGTGCTTTAGGAAAGTCACATTAGAGGCCTTGCGAAAGATGTACTGGCAAGAGGAGAAGTTAGAGGCAGGGAGTCCAAACAGAAGAATCATACTTGTCAAGGCAAGAAGTCATATGAGCCTCAACCAGTTTGGAGCCTGCCTGACCAGAGAGGAGGGTAGATATGTACAGATGTAGTATGGAGATAGAATTGATGAGATCTGGTGAATAAGTAGATATTCAGGATTAGACAGAGTGGAGAGGTGAGGATGACACTGAGGTTGCAAGCCTGGGGGATTGGGAGAATGGTGGTACCCTCAGTGGTACTGGGGGATTTCAGAAGAGAGACAGCTTTGAGGGTAAAGAAGTTCTGTAACAGAGCAACTGTAATCTAAGATGATTCAAGGAGTTTTGACACTGATGAAATCACAGATCACTAATATATATACCAACAATCATGTCTATAACTTTCTTTAAGACCAGCTGGAATCAGCGCTGAAGAAGTTTCATGTAAATTTGTTGGCTTTGCATGATGCTTCCAAGAACAGCTGATGAATATTAAGTCTAAACCTCGCTTTACAGAAGCCATAATAGATGCAATTTATCAAATCCCACTGGCTAAATTTTCTCCTTTAATGCAAGCATACAGTTCCAGTTCCCTTTAATGAGAGGTGTGTGTGCACATTCAAGGACAAAATTTGGTCTTTGCATATAAATCTTAAGGCAAAAAGTGGGTCTGGGGCCCAGGATGAAGATAGAAACTCCTAGTAACAGATGGGGGAGCTTGCCTCCCATCATTCAGCAGACTAATCTTGGCCCATTTAGAATAATCACCACTGCGTGGGATTGGTAACCAGGAGACACCCAACTGTAATATGGGGAGGATATAGAAATATCTGCTGAAAGGGAACGTGCCCTATATCCTTCCTTCAATTAGTTGTTCTGAAATGACTTTAGGGTCTTTTCACCATTCACTGAAAAAACCATGTGATCCCATCCCTCCCTTTAGGAGGCTACATTATCTTAGTTGTATTGCTGGTTCCTATATTTTATTTTTCTGGATATGAACTGGCTTGTCAACCTACTGTTCTTAACTTTTTCCTTTTATTTAAGTGTGGGGAGTGGGAGAGGGTAATAGAGGAAGTAAAATAAATGTTAGTTAATTGAAAAAATGAGATAAAGGGAGAAAAAAAGCACATTGAGGGTTGTTTGTCTCCATTGCTTAGGTATATATTGATTAACTCATTCATTCAGCAGGATTTATTAAGTGCCTACAATGTGCTAGAAGGGACCTCTGAAATCATCTATTCTTAAACGCTGTGATCATTCTGAAAAGGTAGACCTGAGATACATTACAACAGCTTCCTAATTGATCTCCCAGTGTAATGCTCTCTCCTCTTCAACCCATCGTTCCTACAGCTGTAGAATTAATATTCCTAAATAGTTGGGGCTGACTAGGCTATTTCCCTGCCCGAGAAACTCCAGGATCTTCCTATTGCTCCTAACATCAAACATGAACTCCGTTCTTTGGGTCTTTGGCATTTTAACCCCATCACAATTTAACTGTAACCTACCTTTGAAGGTGTCTTTCATATTATTCTCCTTCATGGACTCTGAATTCCATGCAAACTAGCCTATTTTGCTATCCCCCAGAGGTGACATTACATCTCTCAACTTTAGGCTTTTGCACCCAGTATTACACTCCCTATGACACAAATTAAAACATCGACTGTAACATAGGGGCAACTAGGTGCTACAGTGGATAGACTGCTGGGTTTGGAGTACAGAAGACCTTAATTCAGTCCAGCCTCACACAGTTTCAAGTTGTGTGACCCTGGGCAAGTCACTTAACCTCGGTCTGCTTCAGTTTTCTCAACTGTAAAATGGGGATAAAAATAGCACCTACCTCTCAGGATTGTTGTGAAAATCAAATGATAACCGTAGCATGATCCTGGGACATAGTAAGTGCTATGTAAATGTTAGTTACTATTATAGGTAATTATGATAAAATAGTTTTATATAATGCTTTAAGATTTATGAATTGCTTTGCATGTTTGTCTCATTTGGTCCTCACAATTACCTTCTGAGGTAGGTGCTCATGTTACTAAGATTTTAGAGATGAGAAAACTATGTTTGAAAGAGGTTAAGAAATTTGTTTGTCCATGGTTAACATATCTAGTAAGTGTCTGAAGGAGGATTTGAACTCAGGTCTTCCTGACTTCAAGTCTAAAGCTCTGTCTACTATAGCAAACAACTGAGCAACCCTAATCAGCAGAGTAATTGTGTTGATAGCAAAGGTGGTACAATGCATCTGTAGGCCTCCATGTCACCATGAAAAGAGGACAAATGTGTTTTCTCTCGTTCTCCAGGATCAAGATCAATAAATACAGCTAATTAGAGTTCACCTGGAGTATGGCATTACTTTATATTACTGGAGTCGTTGACTTGAGAGTTCTACTGCTTATAATCACTTCACTCTTCAGGAGCTGTTCTGAAGCATTGAGGAACAGATCTGCAGTGCATCCAAGGGTCATCTGTGCTCCTTGGAAAACTATGGGGTCAAATAAGTAAATACCCAAAAGAGACACATTGTATGAGTAGAAAAGAAAGGATTGACTATTAATTTACCCAATACATGATGGGAAGCTGTGGCACAATGCACAGAGCACTGGGTCTGGAGTCAGGAACCGAGTTCAAATCCAACCTCAAACACTTAAATGTGACCCTGGGCAGGTCATTTCACCCTGTTTGCTTCAGTTTCCTCATCTGTAAAATGTTCTGGAAAAGGAACTGGCAAACTTCTCCAGTATCTTTGTCAAGAAATCCCCAAGTGGGGTCATAAAGAGTCAGAAACAGCAACAAATTATGTGACAGGAGGTTTACAAACATTCTCATTTCAGCCTCACAACAATTCAGTGAGGTGGGTGCTATTATTATTCTCATTTTATTTTTTTTCAAATGGTTTATTAACTTCTGGTTTACATCATTCATTTCTGCAAGATTTTGAGTTACAAATTTTCTCCCCGTTTTCCCCCTACCCACCAGACCAAAATAGTAGTCCCACGGGATATCCCCTCCTCCAATCTGCTCTCTCCCATATCTTCTCCCATACCCCTTTTGACTTTTGTAGTACGGCAGGTGGATCTCTATGCCCCAGTGCCTGTATATCTTATTTTCCAATTACATGTAAATTACATGTAAATTCCCAATTACATGTAAAGTAGTATTAATAATAGTATATATATTAATATTTGATTTTAAAACATTGAATTCCACATTCATTCCCTTCCTCCCTTGTTACCCACCCTTACTGGGAAGATAAGCAATTCAGTATAGGTTGTACATGTGTAGCTATGCAAAACATTACCATAGTAGATATATTGTTAAATATATTTCCCTCCCTCCTATCCCATCTCCCACTTGTTCTATTCTCTACTTTGATCCTGTCCCTTTTCAAAAGTGGGTACTTCCAACTTCCCTCCCCACCAGCCTGCCCTCTCTTCCATCATCCCCCCTCTCATCCCCTTCCCCACTACTCTCCTGTAGGGTGAGATACCCTATTTAGTGTGTATGTCATTCCCTCCCTGAGCCAAATTCGATGAGAATAAGGTTGATTCATTCCCTTTTGCCTTCCTGTTCTTCCCCTCCATTATAACCATTTTCCCTTGCCTCTTTTATATGAGATACTCTACCCTATTCTGTCTCTCCCCATCTCCTCAAATTATATTCCTCTCTCACCTCTTAATTTCACCTTTTCAGTATCATCCTTTCCTATTAAATTGGTCCTGTGCCCTCTATCTATGTGTACCTCTAAACATATATAAACATATTCACATATGTATTCATAGGCCCATAAACCTTTCGATATAGACATATATATATATTCCACTGAATAACCATATTTTTCCCTAAAATATAATATTCAGTTTTGCTGGGTAGGTGATTCTTGGTTTTAATCCCAGCTCCTTTGCCTTCCAGAATATCATATTCCAAGCCCTTCGATCCCTCAATGTAGAAGCTGCCAGATCCTGAGTTATCCTGATTGTGTTTCCACAATATTCAAATTGTTTCTTCCTGGCTGCTTGTAATATTCTCTCCTTGATCTGGGAATTTTGGAACCTGGATATAACATTCCTAGGAGTTTTCTTTTTGGGATCTTTTTCAGGAGGTGATTGGTGGATTCTTTCAACCTCTATTTGCATTCTTGGTTCTAAAACATCAGGGCAGTTTTCCTTGAGAATTTATTGGAGGATGATTTCTAGGTTCTTTCTTTGATCATGGCTTTCCGGTAATCCAATAATTTTTAAATTATCTCTCCTGGATCTATTTTTCGGGTCAGTGGTTTTTCCCATGAGATATGTCACATTGACTTCTGTTCTTTCATTTGTTTGGATCTGTTTAACAGTATCTTGATTTCTCATAAAATCACTAGCTTCCATTTGCCCCAACCTAATTCTGAAGTAATAATTCTCCTCAATGAGTTTTTGAGATTCTTTTTCCATCTGGCAAATTTGGCTTTTTAAGGCACTCCTCCTCATTGCCTTTTTCAGCATCTTTTGCCATTTGAGTTAGTCTATTTTTTTAGGTGTATTTTCCTCAGTCAGGCTGTTGACTCTCATTTCATAATTTTCTTGCATCATTCTCATTTCTCTTCCCAATTTTTCCTCCACTTCTCTTATTTGCTTTTTAAGGGTCTCTATGGCCTGTAACCAACTTGTATTTTTCTTTGAAGCTTTTGGTGCAGGAGTTCTGACTTCACTGTCTTCCTGCTGTTCCTTGTTTTGATCCTTTTTGTCACCAGAATAGGAGTGTAAAGTTGAGTTGCTCTGTTTATTTTGGTTTTTTTGCCTGCTCATGTCGCCACTCGGTCACTTGACCCCTGGGCTTTTTGCCACAGTAGGACTCTGCCTCCAGACAGGGAAGCTTCATCCAGAACACTGGGGTTTTCTCAGCTGCCGAAGGCATTAGTTGAGTGCCCTCTCTGAAGCCTCCACAAGCTCTGGCAAAGTGGTTGCAAACCCCAGTACCTCCACCATAGACTGCAATACAGATCCAAGCAGGTTAAAACAAGAGCAATTACCCCTCAGACTGGTCGCTTGGTCCCCCTATACTCTAAAGGCCAGGAGCTGAAGCTGCCATTTGGTGGCTGTGGCTTCTTGCCCCAGATGCAAAGGCTGACCTCACTCCCAACTACTAGATCCCAAAGTCCAGACTGCACTGACCTCTCACTTTGTCCTTAGTATCTATGTGTTGATAATTCTGGAAACTGCCACAGCTGCTGGTCATCTGGAGTCCCTCCAGCCAGCGGCCGGTCAGACGCGCCCTGGGGCTAAAACCTCTGGCTCGTGCAGGGCTTGGTTCAGCTCCTACAGCTCTGTGCTGGCCAATTCCTGCCAGCCTGCCGGGCTGTCCTCAGTGGGAGGTTAGGTTCTCTGTGTCATTTAGTGGGTTTTGTAGCTCCAAAGTTTGTTCAGAGTCCCATTTTACATGAATTGGGCAGAGTAGAAGCTGGAGCCCCATGGAAGTCCTATTTCTACTCTGCCATCTTGACTCCACCACCTATTGTTCTCATTTTAATGTTAAGGAAATTAAGCAATTGACTTGCTAGGGTTACATAACTAGTAAGTGTCTCAGGCTAGATTTGAACTTGGGTCTTACTGACTCTAGGTTCAGTACTCTATCCACTGTGTCATCTAGATGCCCTGATTGAGTGAAGAGGCCTCTCCCAGAGTGAGGGAATCATAGTTGTTCATTTATTTTTATGTATGTTTCTTTAGCTTTTGAAATTTTTCTAGCACTCAGGATGGCCAGGCATACAGGAAAACAAAAGGTTTTTATAATACAATCAACTGAAAGTCTTGGACAAGGAGGCTTGCACATGGTATAGTGGAAAATGTACTGGACTTGGTGTCAGGAAGACATGGAATGAAATCCTCCTTCAAAAACCTTATTAGCTATGGGAACTTAGACAACTGCCTCAATTTTTGTGCCTTAGTCTCCTAATTTGTAAAAACAAGGAGACTGAATTGGATCATTTCTAAGGTCTTTTCAGGTACTAAATCTATGATCCTAAGTCAAATGACTTGCCAATGTAGGTTTTTGCATTAATAATCATAAATCCATTCATAAATTCATCATTATTGTTATAGTTTACTTGGACTTTATATGAAACTTGTTTTTGTCTGTGGGTTTAGGGAAAGTAGATTCATTTTGGCCCAGGGTGAATCACTACATCTCACAGAAACCAGTATCATTCTATTGACTGCCATAGGATTATAAGTATCTCATTCCAAAGCTGATACAAGATGTCCAAAAAGTCTTAGTGCCACTTTAAGTTTTAATAGCATAAAATGACACAAAGACATTTAGGACACACTGTTTTAATACACATGGGGAAGTAGCTGAAAAGGATGCTGCCTCTTCAGATGTTGACATCTAGGTGTTAGGGTGAATATAGAGTCAGATGCACTGAGTTTTAATCCTGCCTTTGCTATATTTTGCCTGTATAATCTTGGGCAAATCACCATTTCTATTTAGGCCCTGGTTTTCTTTCCCTAAAAGAATGGCGTTATACTAGCTGATCTCTAAGAACTCTCCTAGATCCCTGAGTCTTATGATCCACTGTAAAATGAGGGAATAAGAATAGTTTGTATCTACTTGTTTTGGGTTTGTTTGGGTTTTTTTTTTTGCTTTTTGGAGGTCAACCGGGGTTAAGTGACTTGCCCAATGTCATACGGCTAGTTTGTGTGTGTGTGTGTGTGAAGTGTCTGAGGTCACATTTGAACTCAGGTCTTCCTGACTCCAGGACTGGTGCTCTATTCACTTCTACTTGTTATTGTTGAGTTGTTTCAGTCATATCTGACTCTTGATGATCCAATTTGGAATTTTCTTGGCAAAGATGCTGGAGTGGTTTGACATTTCCTTCTCCAGCTCATTTTACAGATGAGGAAATTGAGGTAAACAGGGTGAAGTGACCTGCCCAGAGTCACACAGCAATTAAGTGTCTGAGGACAGATTTGAACTCAAAATAATGAGTCTTCCTTATCCAGGCATGCTATCCACTGTGCTACCTATATGCCCAGATGGCATCTAAGGCTCCTTCAATTCAATTCAATTTGGTAAACAATTGTAAAGGGCTTACTATGATTCAAGCACTGTGCTAAGTACTGGGCATACAAAAAAATAAGAAAGACAGTTCCTGACCTTAAAGAGCTTACAATTTAATGGGAAAAGCAGAGTTTCAGATGCAAAGTGGAGGGTGCTGAAAGCCTAGTTTCTTCTCTCTATAAAGGATGGCTTTGGGAGGAGTTTGCTACTCTTCCATCCAATGAGAGTGCAGAGTAGTCTGAGGGAGGTGGTACTGAGTTAGCAGCATAGTGATGAAATTATCCTGGGAGGGACATCTTAGCAAATCAGAACTGCTGATGCAAGGTGGAGTGAACTAGAAGCCCAATTTCTGTCCTTTTACATAGGATGCTAGATGTAGAACTAGAAGTGAGCCTTTCAAGCAACCTTCTCATGCTGAGGAATCTGATCCTATAAATCCATGATCTTGGTCATTGAAAAGGAACAATACATGCATAGACACAGAGACATAATTCTTTCAAGACTAGTGATTTCCTTGGTGTAGGTGCTTCCTCCAAGAAAATAAGTCTCTTTACTCCTTAGCACAAAGATTCTTAATGTGGAGTTCGTGAACTTATTAAAAAATAATTCGATAACTATATTTCAACATAATTGGTTTCCTTTGTAATTCTATTTTATGCATTCAAAAACATTTTTTTTAAGAAGGGATTCATAAGCTTTGCCAGATTGCCAAAGGGATGCATGACTCAACAAAGGTTAAAAATCTTGCCTTGATTCCTGAATCATGGATGTTGAAAATTCATCACCATGGGGCAGTTAGGTGGCACAGTGAATAGAGCACCAGCCCTGGAGTCAGGAGGACCTGGGTTCGTATCTGGCCTTAGACACTTTACACAAAAATCTAGCCGTGTTACCTTGGGCAAGTCACTTAACCCCAATTGCCTTTCAAAAATTAAAAAAAAAAGTCATCACCAGCTGGCTATCCTGTGGATGATGAAGTCCATCATATTTGTCCATATGGGTGTTCAGACCTCAGATTTGCACTTCATTGCTGATTCTGGTCTTGAAACCTTTATAACCTGAAAGGCCCTTTCATTGGGGAATAAAACATAGACCACAGGAGCGACTATCAAAGTCTCCTATTGAGTAACAATAGATGAATCTGTGTTCTCTAAGATACAGTGAACCATCATGTCTAAATATACATCGACATTTTTGCTGATTAAATTCTTGAATAGTGTGAATACACATATGGGAATCTTTACCTCAATCCTGGTGTTTGTCTGTTGCTTCCTCATCCTGCTGTGAGGCCTCATTACAGCACCTTCCAACCCTAAAGAGTTATGTGCATAGAAAACAAACCACCATCTCCAAGAACACACAGAGCCGCCAAGCAACAATCGCTAACCACAAGTTGTCCAGTGCTTCTTGTTCTTGATCAACAAATTGTAATGTTCAAATCTAGAAATGAAGGTAAGAGGCAGCACCTCCTCTCCACACCACCTCAATGCCACAATGGGAGAGCTCAAAGCAATGATTGAGAAGTAGGGTATCAAAGACAGCAACCTAAAAGGTGTAACTCTTTATTAGAAGGGAACAAAGACTGGGTCATGTTCACTGTCTTTTCCTGAAGACATCTGTGCTTTGCACTCACATGGAATGTCACACTCTCTGTGGAGAATAAAAAGGCAAGTATTCCAGGCTAAAGGCAACCACTCCTTATCTAAATTAAGGATTCGATGCTGTGTAATGCGTGCTTGATGTGTTATTGAATTAACTAAGTTCACATTACATTGTGTATGTGTCTGTTGCTTCACTCCTGAACTGAAAGAGTGTGTTTCAGTGAAATTCAGAATTTGGAATTGCTAAGAGAATGATCACACCCACTCATCTTGTCAAAGTTTGAGTATAGTTCCTGCTCATGTCTAATCACTATAAAAACTACTTTGCCAATCTGATATAGTCTTGCAAGATCTTATGTTCCACTGGAACAGCCCTTGATAACCTCTTATCACTTCCAAAGCTATAAAGGGACATCCAAAGAGAATACAAACACATGAAACCAGTTTTACAACCTTTTGGAATGACTCATTCTTTCACATTATCAGAGACTAAAGATTATTCATATGTGCACACATGCATACATGTGCATGCACACACACACACTCTTATCTTTTTATCAGAGTCTATCAGGGCATAAATGGTCCAGGTACATTTGGGGAATTTTCCCATTTTTCTTGGCTCATAATCTCACTCAAGGTCACAGAATATCAAAATTTCAGGTTTGGAAGGGACATTTCGTAGGGGGTGAAGTTGAGGGTCAGTTCTGAGGAGCCCCGCAAAGGGATGCAGACCCAGGCCAAGGTCTCTCTTGAGCTTGTTCCCATCCCCCTGATCTCACTATTTCTCAGGATGTTGGCTCACCTCCCCCCACTCATTATCCTTCCATGCTAGGGAGGTTCAGAACATTCTGGCCATCCCTGAAACCTTGGCCACTTGGGCGATATAAAGTAGTGATGCATGGGATAAGGGAGCAAGGAAGTGTCTCAATGGAATGGCCTTCTAAGAGGTTGCATGTTAGGCACCCAATGTGACAAACTATGTGAAGTTTCCCATGAGAAAGTGTGATGTAAGTGCTTCAGCTACAGTATATAAACCTTCAGATGTTTAAAGTAGATTTGCTTAGCATGCATGCAATAATCATATGAATGCTTTCAAGCTCACACCTGACTTGTGTCATCATTGTACACTCTGACTCTCGTGCAGTGCTTCATTGGTGCTGGCATCAACATTTGAGTCCATCTGGTCCATTTATACCTGAACGATACAACATTCCATGGCTTTGGAACAACATTCCAAATACATGTCCATATATGCTTTCTCTGAAGATCTCAAGTGAAAAGGAACCCATTTTCCCTTGTCATGGGGAAACCCATTCCACTTTTGAATAGCTATCATTGTTGGGAAGTTCTTGTTGTTTTTCCTTGCAGCAAACTTAAATCTGCTTTTCTATAACTTCTAGGTATTGCTTTTAGTTTTGGGAACAATTAGAAAAAGTCAAATCCTTATACCAAGACAGCTAGCTTATCCCTATGAATTTTCTCTTCTCCAGAAGAAATTTTACCAGTTCTTACAACAGATCTTCACATGGCATGATCTTGAGACCCTTAGGCATGATGTTTGCTCTCCATTTCCTTCGACTTTATAATATTTTTTTTCCTGTAATACAGTGCCTGGAATTGAATCCAATGCTCTAGACATACTATTACAAGGGTAGGAATATAGCAGGACTTTCTAGTTCCAAATATTTTGATTAAGATCACACTAACTTCTTTTGTTTGCCTATTGCAATATTGATTCATGTTGAGTTTGCAATCCACTAAAAATCCCAAATGTTTTTTTTTCCATGCAAATAGTTGCCCATTTATGCAATTTCCTCCTGTACTACTGAAGTTAAGGTGTTTTTAAGAATATCAATAAATTTAACCCATGTTAAATTCTATACTGATTCAGATCATCATTCTAAACTTTTGAGATATTTTTGATCCTATAAATCATTGTTAGCCATTCCCCTTGGATGCGCATCATCTGAAAATGTGTTAAATGTCTATTGATTGACTGATTGATTGATATGCAATTATTTTCTTCCTACAAATTAGTTATAGCAATGTTGCTACCATATGGTCAAGGGCAGACTGCTAGAGCACCCCACTAGAAACTACCTTCCAAGTGTTCATGACTACTTTGCGGATCTGAACTAAGTAATGAATAAGTGTTTATTCTACATTTACTCTGTGCCAAGCACTGCAATGAATAGTAAGGATAACAAAGGTAAGACAATCCCTGCCCTCATAGAGCTTGCATTGTAATAGAGGAAGATAAAAGATATAGAGGAGTTGTAACCAAGAAGGATGGTTAGATTTGGGATCTCACAGAGCTATCTTAAGGGAGCAAACCATAGGGATCCCTGTCCCTCTCTGGTCTCTGACAACATGTCCACATGTTAGATTCATTGTACCTTTCACTTAGTCATACATTATTATTAATGTGCTGTAGTCCTATCTTACCATATATCTAGCTCCTTTGTATTTGTTCTCTCTATATTTATTCTATATGTGTGTACATATATATGTGTGTGTGTGTATGTATGCATATATATGTTTGTGTATATGTTTATTTGTACAGATTGTACCAAAATCTTAAGGAAGTTTTATTCTTTAAGACTCTTATAAACATATACAGGGATATATACATGCACACCTACATATATATATATATATATATATATATATACCCTTATATAGTTATAGTTATCTCTCCTCTATTAGAATTCAAGTTCCTACTTTGTGTTTGTGTCTGCTTGTCTAGAATAGCACCTGGCACAGAGTAGGTGCTTAATAAATATGGGTTGATTGATTGACTTGTTCTTCCCATGTGAATTATATACTCTATTAGGAACAGGGACCATGTCTCATGCATTGTTGCATCTCCCAGAAACCCTATCTTGCTGTTCAACAAATTTCTGGAAACATGTTTCATGAATTACTAACTCAAAGCTTGTTATGAATAAACAATGTGATATGGGAGCCCCTAAAAGCTGGGGTACATTAACAGAAGCAGAGGGCATGGTGTACCTCCCAACTAGATAATAAATTTCTTTTTTCATCTGTGTTTTTCCAGTGCCACGTATAGCATTTTGAACATATAGATGCTTAATAAATGAGTTTATTTCATTGTCAATTATCATTTGGAGTGGCTGGCAGCATGATTTCACAGAAAGAGACCTTGATTAGAAGTCAGCAAACCTGGGTTCAACTTTGAGCTCTGATAATTAACTTCCTTAAAGACAATAGGTAACTCATTTCCTCTTTCTAAGTCTTGTATTCCTTATTTCTATATGAAAGGTTTGGATTATAGGTCCCCTTTTAATTTTAGCATTCTAAACTCTTGTTCCAATTTTTTGCCTTTTTGTCTTGGTTTCATTAATTATGCCCAAGGCCAGTGCTCTATTATATATACAACTGTGAAAAGACATCAGAGATGGAAGGGAAGAAATCTAATTGCCTGACATCCTAGGCTTCATTCAGTTCCCTAGACAGACTCATTTATGGCCTCACTCTCATTTCATAGACTTTGATTCTACCCATATCTTCCAATAGAACTATCAAGAGTCCCATATAAAGAAGGGAAGGATACAGCAAGCAAAGTCAATTTCTAAAAACAAATCCTCAGCTTCCACTAATATCAAAAGGAAAGGAGAAGGTGAGGGAAAGTGAGTAGAAAGGAAAAGAGATGGGGGAAGAGTAATTCGTTGACTAACAGGAGTAATTTGCTTGAGAGAAAATGAATTCCCAGCACTGATGAGTATTGTTTAATTTGGGGACTGAAAAGACTGGTGCTCCATCATAGTCCAGGGAGACCATACTTTCTTCAGAATACCTTAATAAACTCTGAAAGTTTTATATATATATATATACCCCAAGTTGTTATTCCCAGACTGGGAATATGGCAGAACAAGGATCAATGAGTAGAAATAACTGAGAGGCAGGTTTTGTCTATATATAATGAAGAACTACCTACAGATATAGCTGAACAGTAATGGGATAGACTGGGTTTTGAGTTAATGAGTTCCCAATCACTTAAAGCATTAAAGTGAAGGGTGAAAGACCCTCTTCTCAGCACTGGTTTTGAAAAAGATTCCACCCACAAGTATAGTATTAGGTTACGTGACCTTTCAAATTCCTTTAATAATAGAAATAAAGAGGAGGAGAAAAATAACTAGCATTTATGAAGTGCTTTGATGCAAGTGCTAAAATGCAAGGCATTTTATGAATATTATTAATATTAGCTCTTTGGATTCTCACAACAATACTGCCAGCTCTATATAACTGTAGCATGGGAGCGGCTTAGTGGTGCAATGAATAGAGCGACAGCTCTGGAGTCAGAAGGACCTGAGTTCAAATCCTGCCCCAGACACTTAACACAAAAACTTGCCATGTGACCTTAATATATATATATATATATATATATATATACATATATATATATATATATATATATAAACTGTAGCACACCTGCATCAAGAGAAATTGGCATGCGTCTCCCACTCTTAGATGGGAAACTCCATGTACTAGACAACCATTTACATGTAAGAGGGACCATGTGGGCAGCAGAGAAAAAAGCACCAATGGGGAATGGCAATAATGCAGACATGGAGGCAGCAACTGAGTCAGAGATGAGAGCAAGGGCTGGAGGAGAGGAGAACATTGAGCCCACGTGGATTTGGAAAGAGGCATGTAGTGAAGGTTGCTGCATCCAGGTGTCACTGCAAAGGAGCAGAGCTGTACATGTGACCTAAAGTTAATAATAATCATAGCTAGCAGTTTGCATTTTAAGATTTACAAAACACGTAAATATATTATGTCATCTGATCTTCACAACAACGCTGAAAAGTAGATAGTATTCTTATTTCCTTATTACAGATGAAGAAACTCAGGTTGAGAGAATTTCAATGATTTGCTCAGCATCACCCAGTTCAAAAGTGTATCAGGCAGAATTCAAACTCCTCTCCCTGATTCCAGGTCCCATTTGCTATCCTTAGTTACCTAGCTGTCTCTAATCTAGCTTTGTCATTGTTTAGTCATATTCAGTAGTGTCTGACTCTTTGTGACTCCATATTGGGTTTTCTTGGCAAAGATAGTGGAGTGGTTTGTTATTTCCTTCCCCATCTTTTTTTTCCACATGAGAAAAGTGAGGCAAACAGGGCTAAGTGACTTGCCTGGGGTCACACAACTATTAAGTATTTGAGGTTGGACTTGAACACATGGAGCTTTAGCCTTCCTGACTCCAGGTTGGCACTTGTCTGCTGCACAACCAAGCTGCCCCTGAACTAGTTAGACCTGTTCATCCACACAGAGAACAATATATACTGAAGACCTGGCAGCAGATGGACACAATTAAATGGGTACAGACCCCCAACAGTGAGGGACAAACCCATAGACCTTTCCTCGATAGTACCAGGAAGAGTATCCCAGCCAAAACCATACTCACTAAGAAGCAATCAGACAAAAAAGTTCAACCAAGAAGAAAAAACAAGAGATCTTGCTCTTGCTACTACTAGTACTACTTACTACTACAATGCAGTGGGAAACTACCTGCACCTTGAAGTGGCACAGACCTATCCCTTCAGTGGGACTGTGAATCATGTGAACCATAGAGATTTTGAGGGAAGGTAAAATCCACCATATTGGGAACTAGATTGACATTTTCCAGCAAGTGGACAATAATTTTTCCATTGTTTGAGGGCACCAGGAATGCAACTATTTGTATTTTTTGTCCAGTTAAATAAAATCTATTTTAAATTGGATGACTTATTAGATTGAGTGGTTTGGGGGAAAATAAGAATCTTTTACTGGAGAGCAATAAGATAAATATTTATATTTCAAGGATTTCCTGAATAAAGACATGAACCAGAAAGATACTGTGAGATAATTACTTTCCCCAAAATTGTCCCCAGGTCAAGATTCAATTAGGTCAGAGAATGCACTGTAATTCCAGGAAGCAAGCAGTCTGACTCTCAGAGTCTAGTGACATCATCATGTTACTAGAGACATCTTTCCCTACAATCAAAATTTAACTAACCGTGTCGCATTCCCTCAAGGTCTTGCTCTTGGCAAATTGGACAATAGCTGAAAAGATGGAGTGATACTAGCTCACAAGGCATCACAAGGGGGTAGAACCTAGACTCAAGAAGACCTAAGTTCAAAGCTGGCCTCAGACATTTACTGGCTGTGTGACCTTAGAAAAATCACTTAACCTCTGTCTCCTCCAGTTTTCTCATCTGTAAAATGGAAATAATAACAGCACTTACCTTCCAGGATTTTTGTGGGATAAAAAAGTACTTTGCAAATTTTAAAGTGCTATATAAATGCTTGCTATAACTATAATTATTACTCTCCACCCCTGCATTGATAAGAAAACAATAGTTAGCATTTATTTGGCTTTCTACAAGGTGCTTTACAAACAATGACTGATATCTGTTATTTAACCTTTTTCCTGCCAGGGAAATTATCTGCTAATTACCTTTCATAATTAGATTAAAACTTCTTTAAAAACAGGAACTAACTAATCTCTAGTCCCTTAGTCACCCTAATCTAGGCATGGGGAACCTGCAGCCTCCAAGCCACATATGGCCAGAAATTTAGATTCAAAGGGCTCCACTGGAGGCCCTAGAGGGCCACATGTGGCCTGGAGGCTGCAGGTTCCCCCCTCCTGATCTAATCTTTTCTCTTCCACCCCTTTCTCCACCTCCCCCCACCCCCAAAGAAAACCCCTATGGATTTCTGAATTTATTTTAAAGAGAAGAAATGTGCCAGGGCAGAAAATACCAAAATGAAAAGCTTGGTTTCATTCATCTAGACTTTAACACTTCCATAGTTTTAGCAGTATAGTGACTAATCCACACCTCATTCTTCCAGACTTTTGTCCACAACCTCCCATCAAGCCTTCATAAGAAATCCACTCAAGGTCCTCAAGGTCCTCGATGCCATCCTTGAGACATTTTACAGCTCTGGGGACACCAGAGAAGCATGCATAGTATAGTAAAAAAGAGTGTTATTAAGGGAACCAGAGGAGATCAGGGTTTGAATCTCATCTCTGACATTTATTAGTTATATGATCATGGGACAGTCATTTAATCTCTCCTGGTCTGCTACTTTATTCAAAATAATTCAGATGATGTTAATACCCAAGGAATCTACTGTCAAAGGTTGGTTAAGACTCAGATATATATAAAGCATCATATAAGGATCAGCTATTATTACTTGACTGGTCCATCTTTTCTAGTTACATATTTCCTGGATAATATGTCTTATGGTAAAAGAAATTGCATTAGTAAGTCACACAAATTACTTAGGATACTAGGATTTAGATCTGGAAAGAAACTTAAGAGATAGTGATGGGATACAGCCTCTGGGAAACCCCTTGAACTCTGATTGAATCTTCCTACTTGATGAGGCATTTGCCTAAGGCCATAAGCCTTTCATTATAGCTAGGCCCAAATCTCTTACTCTTACTAGCCTAGCCCTCCACCTTCCAGTTACTTCCCACCCTTGATCCTACCAAAATATCTATACCCAAATCTGTTACCCTTAAACTAGCCTAGCCCTCCATTGTCTGTCATCTCCAGGTAGCCTTCAGCTATTTCCTACCCTTAATTTCATTACTGGAGTCTGACCTCCTTTGACTCCTCCTCAAAACCCTTCCCAAACTCTCCCTCTAGAACACACCTAGGTTCCCCACCCCCCACAGTCTTTCTGTATATAAAATGCATCTTGCCTCCCTGAAGGGGCCAAGAATTATGCAGCAGACTCACTCTGTGTCAAATTATTCTGGTTCACTTGTCAATACAAGTGTCTCCAGGTTCCTTAAGAGTATACCCATTATGGCGAATCTTTAATAAACTTTGACTGAGAGAAGACTTGAGTGGAATTCATTCATCAGGACCCAGCGTGTTGATATTTTGGGGTCTCTAGCACCCCTAAATCTTAAACCGCAACATTTTATGGTTCCCCGAACCTCACTAATAGTCTATGCTGTGCGTTTCAGTTGTGTCTGACTCGTCATGATCCCATCTGGAGTTTTCATGGCAAAGATACCAGAGTGGTTTGCCATTTCCTTCTCCAGCTCATTTTATAGATGAGGAAACTGAGGTAAACAGTGTTAGGTGACTTGTCCAGGGCCACACAGCTAGTAAGTATCTAAGGCTGGATTTGAACTCATGAAAGGGAGTCTTCCCAACTCTAGCCCATCACTCTATCCACTGTACTACCTTCTGCCCTGCCTTGCATAGTAAGCCCTTAATAAATGTTCATTAACTTGATTTTGTTGGACTAAACACCTAGCAACCATCTGTATATGTCACAGCCTCTAATCTATAGTACCCAACTGGCAAGGTTGTTGTGGGAATCAAATGAGATAATATTTGTAAAGCACATAACAAGGGCAGCTATATAATGCAGTGGCTAGAGGGCAAAACCTGGAGTCAGGAAGACCTGCATTCAAATCCAGCCTTGGACATTTATTAACTGTGTGACTATGGGCAAGTCATTTTACCCTGTCTGCCTCAGTTTCCTCATCTGTAAAACATGATGCAAATGGCAAACCACTCCAGTATCTTTGCTAAGAAAACCCATAGGGTCACAAAAAATCAGACACTACTGGAATGAATGAAAAATAAAACAATAAATGTTTATCCCTCTCTCTGACCTCCACAGAAGGTTGGAGGACAATTTGGAAGTCCAGTTTGGAAGACAAAAAAGCAAAATAGGAAAGAATAAATTTGCTATGTGGTAAGGGGCAGAACAAAGATTTCCTCCAAACAATCTGGAAGTAATGAGGGGGTAAAAAAAAAAATCATCTCTTTATTGTATTCAGATGCAGAGTGATCAGGACTGAAGTAAATGGAGATCATTGCATGAGGATCAGCTGAAGGAACTGTGAATGTTTAGCCTGAAGAAGAGAAGATATGTCACTGACTTCCAGTATTAGATATGCTGACATAAGAAAGAAAAAATTATCTTGTTTGCCTGACCCCAGAGAGCACAATCAAAAGTCATGTGTGGAAGCTGAAAGAAAGAGATTTCAAATTTGTATATTTAAAAAAATGATCTTTCCAAGGAAGAAATGAATTTTCCCTCTGTTGTGTTGTTTTTTCAGTTGTGTCCAACTCTTTGTTAGTCCCATTTGGAGATACTGAAGTGGGCTGCCATTTCCATCTCATTTTACAGATAAGGAAACTGAGGCAGACAGGGTGAAGTGATTTGCCCAGGGTTACACAGCCAGAAAGTATCTGAGGCCACATTTGAACTCAGGAAGATAAATTCTTCCTGACTCTAGGCACAGTACCACCTAGCTGTCCTTTCCCTTCTACCTTGTCTTTGAGGCCTTCAAGGAGAGACTGGATAAAGGGAATTAATTACCTTTCTAACCTTTCTAACACTAATATCCTGTGAACTCTGAGGTTTCTTCTCCTTCTGGGATTCAATCATCACCATTTTCAGTGGGGAAATTGAGCTCCAAAGAAATGACTGACTTGCCTGTAATGCCCTGAGAAGAAATAAATGACAAAACCAGAACTTGTTCCCAGTTCTTCTGATTTCATGTCCACCACAATGTGCTGATTTTTCATTATTACTATAATTTCCTACATTCACCCCACCCCACTCTGCCTATAGGCCTGCACTAGCACTACAGATTAAGCCTAGAATCATTGCTATTAAACACCCCAGCACATCTTTTACTAATGGATTTTTTTGTTAATTAAGAAGGTAAAAACTAAGGGTTCTTGGTTTTTTTTAAACTGAGAATCTCCCAGACAATAGAAATTTTCCATGCCAAACCAAAATATAAAACATTAAAGTTCCCTTCAACTGGATTGACTGTGTTGCTAATAAAATTACAGGCCCTGAGGCAATATTTTCATTTGCAAAATAAAGGGTGTGGACTAGATAACCTCTGAAGTCCTGTCCAGCACTAAAGTCTGTGATTTCACAATGCATCTCCCAGGCTGCTGCCTCCTCCCCCTCTCCCCCCCCAAAAAATATCCTTCCCACAAGGATGGGAAAGTTACTGCATCTCTTTCCTTTCTCTTTACCAAAGCCTGCAAAGGCAGCCACAGCAGAGAAACTGTGGGGTGCAAGGTGAAATACAGAAAATGCAAGTAAGATGCAAACCTATGTTGTCTCTATTTCCAAAAGAAAAACAATTAAAGTAATACTATAGGAAGAAGATTTACACGTGCTTTCCAGAACAGTCGACCTCTACACTATCTATGGGATAACATCAGGAGCAGTGTTCAAAGCACAACAAAAACCATTCCAGTGACATTTAGCACATCACTCACTCCTCTTCTCTAGGCCTCACTTTCCTCATCTGCTAAATGGGGATGATAATATTGGAAAATTCTACCTCACAGTAAGGCATTCACAAAGGTATTTGAAAGTGCTTTAGGAATCATAATATAATAATTCATGTGCAAGTAAGATACTGCTTCTTTTTTATTTGATTATTTTGGTTGCCAAAATGGCGAAGAAAAAAATCATTTTTGCAAAGAAAAATAATTAAATTAACTTGAGAAGAAACTTTTAGTTTTACAGATAAAATGTTTATGAAAGATACAGGTTCTTCTCCAAGGACCAGACAAAGAACTTTCCCTTCAAATGAAAGCACTGAGATGATTTTGTGGGAGGAAGGGCAATGAATGAATGAGATATTGATGGTTACAAGAGGTCCTGGTTCATTAACTCATTTGTATGTGAGAAAAGGCTTGAGGTTTTTGAAGACTGGGGAAAATAGCACATCTTGCCATTTTAAGATTAATTTTAGGAGAACCTATATGATCCCATTGCTCTCTGCACCTTGAGAAGAAGGAGTTCCTCTTCAAGAATTCACTAGAGCTGAGGATCTTGGCAGTTTTCCATCTTAAGTGAACTGCTTAATACAGAAGGAGAGAAACATTTCCCAAGCACCTAGTCAAGGGGAGCTAGTTTAGAAGACCTAATCACAGTGGCTAGGTGGCGCAGTGAATAGAGCACTGGCCTTGGAGTCAGGAGAACCTGAGTTCAAATCCAGCCTCAGACACTTGACACGCTTACTAGCTGTGTGACTTTGGGCAAGTCACTTAATCCTAATTGCTCTCCAAAAAGCAAAAAAATAAAAAAGACCTGATCACTATTTAAACAGACTGCAAGGAGCAGAAAAAGTGTTGTGTATCTACAGAGAAGCAGTTTTTTCCAGAAGATGATGCATGTTGTAGACTTTCTTCTATAAAGATGCAGGACATCAAGGTCTGTCATCCAGCATCATGAGTTGCCTCATGGCTTGAAACATGGGTTTGCCTACTCAGGTGCCTCCTTCATAGGTTTCTGTAAATTTATGCCCCCTCTTCTTCACAGACAGTGTTCATGTGTGAGAGGGCATAGCTCAGATTTATGAGTATACTATATTATGCTTATTCCTTCTTTTGCCTTCTAATGAGCAAATATTAGCATTATTCTGGCTTTTGTCTTATCATCAAGTAAATACTTTATATTTAAGAATCAATGGGGGAGGGGGAGAGAGGTAAGATGACAGAGTAAAAGCAGGAACTTTATTAAGCTTGTCCCCCAATCACCTCCAATACCTGTAAAAAACGATTCTAAACAACTTTTAGAGCTACAGAACCCACAAAATGAGAGAGCAAAACACATCTCCAACTGAAGACAGCCTGGCAAGCTGACAGCCCTGTGTGGGCCGCCAGCACAGACCAGGCTGGAGCAGACCTCAGAAGGCAGCTGTGGTGGTTTCCAGACTTCTCAATCCACAAATACCAAAGACAAAGTAAAAGGTCAGTGGGGAAAACTGTTGAATCTGGGTGAGAGAAGAGTATGGTCTGGCCTCAGCCCCAAGGTGGTGGACGTGGTAGTGGCAGTGACAGCAGCGGCTGCTTCTGGAACTCCAGGACCACAGATGGTGGGGGGATCAAGCTAACTGATAAGAGGGCAATTGCAGGAATCTCTTTGCTGGCACTAAGGCAGGATTCTCTTGCTTTGCCCTGCCTAGATCTGGGTTCCAGTCTTAGGTAGCAGTCCTGGGGTGAGGAGGAGCACTGGCATGGCAGAGCTTGTGGCAGCTGTGGATAGGAAGTCCTTCTCACAATTCTGAGGCAGTTGTCTAAAAGTAGCCCTGATAACAGCTCCACTAAACCCCAGAAATTTGGGGAAGAGCACTCTCCACTTTGGAAACAGAGTTCTACCTTGGCAAAGAGCTCAAAAGTCAAGTAGTTGGCTGGGAAAATGAGCAAACAGAGAACAGGAAATCAGACTATAGGATCTTTCCCTGGTTACTGTAGCAGCAAGCACCCCAGGGTGGCTGCCAACACAGGTTCTTAGACCTGCTTTGTTAAAGGAAAGCAACTCAAAATGGGTTAACAAGTTTACTTTAATCAGTCAAATATGTATCATTTACCTAGTTCAGGGGAAAAAAGTCAGCACCCCGAACTTCAAAGTATACAGACAGAATTATCAAGACAAAAACAGACCAAGTAGACAGATTTCCAAACTGTCCAACCATTACATCCATACCAAACAACATCTGGGTTTCAAAGCCGGGGGGCTCTGGACAACGGCTTTCCAGAGTTTCATCTGATCAAACCACAGAACACTTCTCAAAGTGAGCCCCAAAACAAAGCTACACATCAGGACTTATATAGCCTTCTCCTGGCTCAGAGAATGTAACAACTTTCTTGACCCACTGGCCAATCAAAAAGTATCTTCTGAAAAACAAGCCTCCCAACCCAGGCTCCAGGTGCACTTTGGCCTAGGGGCAGGGAAGATCTTTAAATTTACATTCCTATTACAGTGAAAAAGATGATCAAAACATAGAACCAGAAGAAGACGACAAAGTCAAAATTCGTGCATCAAAAGCCTCCAAGAAAAATATGAATTGGTCATAGGCCATGGAATAGCTCAAAAAGGATTTTGAAAAGAAAGTATTAGAAATGGAGGAAAAATTGGAAAGAGAAATGAGAGTGATACAAGAAAATCATAAAAAATGAGTCCACAGCTTGCTAAAGGAGACCCCCAAAATATTGAAGAAAATAACACCTTAAAAAATAAACTAATCCAAATGGCAGAGTAGGTTCAAAAAACCAATGAAGAGAATGCCTTAAAAATCAAATTGGCCAAATGGAAAAGGAAGTTTAAAAGCTCCTTGAAGAAAATAATTCCTTCAAAATTAGAATAAAGCAAATGGAAGTTAATGACTTAATGAGAAATCAAGATATAAAACAGATCGAAAACAATGAAAGAGAAGACAATATTTCATTGGAAAAACCACTGACCTGGAAAGTAGAGAAAGGAGAAATAATTTTAAAATTATTGGACTACCTGAAAACCATTATCAAAAAAGTGCTAGACATCATCTTTTAAGAAATTATCAAGAAAAATTAATCTGATATTATAGAACTAGAGTGGAAAATGGAAATTGAAAGAATACACCAATTGCCTCTTGAAAAAGAACCCAAAAAGAAAACTCCTGTGGTAGAGCCAAGATGATAGCACAGAAACAGGAAAACTCCTTATGCCTCCTCCATAACCACCTCAAATACCTATAAAAATGACTCTAAGCAAACCTTAGGGCTACAGAACTGACAAAGTGACAGAGAGAAACAAACTTCCCACTGAAGATAGTCCAGAAGGCCAACAGAAAGCATCCATCACTTCTTGAAAAAGATCCCAAATAGAAAACTCCTAGGAATATTATAGCCAGGTTCTGGAGTTCCCAGATCAAGGAGAAAAATACTATAAGCATCCAGGAAGAAACAATTTCGATATTGTGGATAACACAGGATCTGGCAGATTCTACACTGAGGGATTGAACGGCTTGGAATATGACATTCCGGAAGTCAAAGGAACTGGGATTAAAACCAAGACTCACCTACCCAGCAAAACTGAGTATCATGTTTCAGAGGAAAATATGGTCATTCAATGAAATCGAGCACTTTCAAGCATTCTTGATGAAAAAAACAGAGGTGAATAGAAAATTTGACACTCAGATGCAAGAAGCAAGAGTAGCATGAGAAGGTAAACAGGGAAAAGAATTCATAAGGAACTTATATAAGTTGAATTATTTATATTCCTACATGGAAAAAATGATCATTGTAACTTATGAAACTTTTATCAGTATGAGAATAGTTGAAGGGAATATAAATATATATGTATATATGCATATATATGTTTATAGAGGAGGGTATATGGGCCTATGAATACATACATGTGTGAGTGTGTGTATATGTGTGTACAGGTATACATAGACAGAGGGCAGAGGACCAATTGAATAGGAAGGGATGATACTTAGAGGGTGAAATTGTGAGGTGAGAGAGGAATATAATGAGAGGAGATGGTGTAATGGAAATCTAAATTTTGAAGATCTTCCGTGCCCCTAGGCTAAAGTGCACCTGGAGCCTGGGGTGGGAGCCTTGTTTTTCAGTAGATACTTCTTGATTGGCCAGTGGGTCAATAAGGTTGTTACATTCTCTGAGCCAGGAGAAGGGTATATAAACCCTGATTTGAGGCTTTGTTTTGGGGGCTCACTTTGAGAAGTGTTCTGTGATTTGATGAAACTCTGGGCTACCCGTTGTCCAGAGCCCCCCGGCTTTGAAACCCAGATGTTGTTTGGTATGGATGTAATGGTTGCACAGTTTGGAAAGCTGTGTACTTGATCTGTTTCTGTCTTGATAATTCTGTCTGTACATTCTGAAGTTCGGGGTGCTGACCTTTTTCCCCTGAACGAGGTAAACGATACATATCTGACTGATTAAAGTAAGCTTGTTAACCCATTTTGAGTTGCTTTCCTTTATCAAAGCAGATCCAAGAACCTGTGGTGGCAGCAAACCCTGAGGATGCTTGGGGTCCTTGCTGCTACAGATGGGGAGAGACAGAATGGGGTAAAGTATCTCACATAAAAGAGGCAAGGGAAAACTGTTACAATGGAGGGGAAGAATAGGAAGGCAAAAGGGAATGAGTCAACCTTACTCTCACTGAATTTGGCTTAGGGAGGGAATGACATATACACTAAATAGGTTATCTTGCCCTACAGGAGAGTAGGAGGGAAAGGGATGAAAGGGAGAAATGAAGGAGGGGAGGGAAGGTTGGTGGGGAGGGAAGTTGGAAGCACCCACTTTTGAAAGGGGACAGGATCAAAGTAGAGAATAGAACAAGTGGGTGGTGGGATAGAATGGAGGGAAATATAGGCAGTCTTTCATAATATATCCACTATGGAAATGTTTTGCATAGCTACACATGTACAGCCTATATTGAATTGCTTATCTTCCCAGTAAGGATGGGTGATGGGGGAGGAAGGAAAAGAATCTGAAACTGAAAGTTTTAAAATCAAATGTTTAAAAAAATATATTATTATCATTTTTTTTCACATGCAACTGGGAAATAAGATATACAGGCATTGGGGTATAGAGATCCATCTTGCCCTACTGGACAGTTGGAGTGGGGATGGTGGAGGATATAGGAGAGAGAAGATTGGGGGAGGGCATATACACTGGGATCAATGTTTTGGGGTGGTGGGTAGGGAAAAGATGGGGAGAAAATTTGTAACTGAAAATCTTGTGGAAATGAATGATGTAAACTAAAAATAAACATAAAATTTAATTTAAAAAAAAAAAAAGAAAACTCCTAGGAATGTTATAGCCAAATTCCAGAGTTCCCAGGTCAAACAGAAAATATTATGAGCAGTCAGGAAAAAATAATTTGATATTGTGGAAACTCAATCTGCATAACACAAAATATAGCAACTTCTACAATTAAATTATCAAAGGGCTTAGCATATGATATTCCAGAAGTCAAATGAACTAGGATTAAAATCAAGAACCACCTACCCAGAAAAATTGAGCATAATACTTCAGGGGAAAATATGAACATTCAATTAAATAGAGGATTTTTAAACATTCTTGATGAAAAAAGCAGAGCTGAACAGAAAATTTGACTTTCAAATATAGGAAGCAAGAGAAGTATGAAAAGGTAAATGGGAAAGAGAAATCATAAGGAACTTATTAAAGTTGTTCTGTTTACATTACTACATGGAAAGACAATATTTGTAACTCACAAGACTTTTCTCAGTATTAAGATAGTTGAAGGGAATATATGTGTGTATATGCATATATATATACATACAAACACACATTTGCATGTATGTATGTATACACATATATGTGTGTATACGTGTGTGTGCGTATACCTAGATAGGGGGAACAGAATGAGTTGAATATGAAGGGATGATATCTAAAAAATAAAATTAAGATGAGAGAAGGATATATTGGGAGAAGGAGAAAGGGAGAGATAGAAGAGGGCAAATTATCTCACATAAAAAAGGCAAGAGAAAGCTGTTCCAGTGGACAGGAGGAGCATGAAGGTGAAAGGGAATGAATCAACCATACTCTCATTGGATTTGTCTTAAGGTGGGAATAACATACACACTCAATTGGGTATCTTACCCTACAGGAAAGTAGGGGAGAAGGAGAGAAGAGGGGGTAGAAGAGAGAAGGGAGGGCAGATTGGGGGAGGGAGTAGTCAAAAGCAAACAGTTTTGGAAAATGGACAGGGTCAAAGGAGAAAATAGAATAAATGGGGGCAGGATAGGAAGGAGGGAAATATAGTTAGTCTTTCACAATATGACTACTATGGAAGTGTTTTGTATAACTACACATGTATAACCTATATTGAATTGCTTGTCTTCTCAATGGGGGTTGGTAAGGAGGGAAGAAGAGAGAGAATCTGGAACTCAAAGTCTTAAAAACAAATGTTAAAAAAATTGGTTTTTACATGCAACCAGGAAATAAGATATACAGGCAATGGGGCATTAAATCCATCTTACCCAACAAGAAAGTAAGGGGGAAGAGGGTAAGGGGGGTAAAGGAGGGATATAAGAGATGGCAGACTGGGGGAAGTGGTAATCAGTATGCTTACCATCTTGGGGTGTGGGGTAGGGGAGAGATGGAGAGAAAATTTGGATCTCAAAATCTTGTGGAAATGAATGTTGAAAACTAAAAATAAATAAATAAATTCTAAAAGAAAAAAAAGAATCAATATTGTGATGGTGACTGATTTTAGGTAAATGGTAAGCATACATTGGTGGGAGCTCAGGAGCTAAAGTGACAAGTAATAGGAATATATCCCACCATACATAAAGGTTATACAAAGAGACAGAGACATACAGACACAGAAAAATAAAGAGAGAGTTGTAGTGACACAGACAGTTCCGTAAAAAAATAAATAAATAAAAACCTGACCTAGTTGAGAGGTGAATCAACTAACAAAGATGGAAATGAAAGGGGTAAAATCAATGTATCACTTTAATAACTTTCATCACAACCATCCTGAGAGGTGAGTAAGTCATTTTTATAGAGGAGGAATTAAAATTCAGAAAAGTTAAGCCACATCTGAAACGTTTAGAAATTAGATGGAGAAAGTTATCCCCAGATGAACAAGAACTTATATCCTGGACCCTCAGATTAAAAACCTGATGTTCTATCAGCTGAGCTCCTCAGACTCTTAATGACATATGAAGTTGCTTTCTCTTCTAACATTCAGTGATTGAAACAGCATTATTACTCCCTCCCACTTCCATTGACTCCCTGTTACCTGCCAAATAAAATTTAAATGTTTCATTCCAGCATTAAAGACTCACAATAAAGTAGCCAGCTTCTATCTACCTTGCTGTACTTTTGTCCCACTGCTTCCAAACACTTACCCTGCATTCTAGTGAAGCTGATTTATTCACCATTGATCAAACTAATTGTTTGGTTGTTAGTCATGTCTGACTCTAAATGATCCAATGGTTCATACCACATCAATAGCATCCATGGGGCTTTCTTGGCAAACATACTAGAGTGGTCCACCATTTCCATCTTCAGTGGATTTAGGCAGAGGTTAGGTGACTTGCCCAGGGTCACATAGCTAGTGTCTGAGAAAGGATTTGAACTCAGGTCTTCCTGCCTTCATGCAGAGTGCTCTATCCACTGCCCCAACTCCTTACTTTAGAATCAAAATGACATATTAGAATGAAGACAGGACTTAAAACCATTTGCAAACTGGGTTCAAATCCTTCTGATATTTATAAGATGTGTGACCCTAGGCAGATCACTTAATATTCTAAGCTTCCGTTTCTTCATCTGTAAAATGTGTTAACAACCTTCCAGAGTCATTATGAGATCCAAATGTGATTATACATATAGATTTATAAATGCCAGCTATTATTAATATGTTACTTCTTTTTGGATAATTATTAGATTATGTCTTGTATGCTATTTATTTGTGCATGCACCTTTTCTTACTTACTAAATTATAAGGTCCCTGACAGCAGGTACTGCATCTTATTTATCTTTGTATTCCTCCCCTTCCCAGCCTGTAGCATGGAGGGCCTTTCACATAAATTTGGCCTTCCAATATTTGTAGACAATTAAATGGAATGGAATAGAAATGAAAGGGACTCTTTGGTAGATTGGTGTACTACAAGATGAAGGAGATGAGGCCTTTTAAAAAATTCCTTCATGTTAGAAAGCCCAGGAAGTTTCAAGGAAAACAAGTTCAAAAAGTCAACAGTGTGGCAGGATAGCCCCAACAGTTAATGTAACCTTAGGCTGCACTGAAAATTTAATACCCCAATATTGTGTCTACTGTCTGACTTGACTGAGATATTGGTTGAATTTAGTGAAACAGCTGTCTTAACCAAAAACTTACTTCTTTCACTTTCCCTTCTTCCTTCTTTCCTTTCTTCCTTCATTCCTTTTCCCTTCTTCCTTTCTTTCTTTGCATTTCTCTCTTCTCTCTTTGTCTTCCTTCCATTCTTTCCCCCTTTCTTTGCTTTCTTCCTTATTTCCTTACTGATTTCCTTCATTTCCTTCCTTTCCTTTCCTTATTTCTTTACTTCTTTACTTTCTTTTTATTCTTTGTTCTTTGGGATGGCTTGATGGGTATGGGGAAAGGAAATATATATTTGAAAAGTAGATGATATAGATTCATAAACTTAAAGCCAAGAGGATGGTAATAATCACCAACCTAGACATCAATCTAGTCTAGCCCCCTTGTTAAAAAGAAGAAAATTGATACTGAGAGGTTAAATGACTTACACAAGGTCACACAATTAGTAAATAGCTGTCAAACCTGATACTCAGGTGTTCTGACTCCATATTCAGCTCTCTTTCCCATCTACTGTCATATAAAAAAGCAAATATTTTGAATGAGGAAAATACTTTTTACTATGATCAGACTATATTCAGCAAATCATTTCACTTTTTTGGGGGGGCCTCATTTTTTTCATACTTAAAATGCCATTAAACTAGATGACCTCTGAAGTCCCATATAGCTTGACATCTTTGTCATTGCTGTTGTTCATCCTTCATCTCTAAGGGAACCAATGACATCAGGAGGGTGATATCTTGACTTGCAAGTGAATTGGATTTAAGTGAAATAGAGCTGTTCGAAGTCATCAGCTTCACTGTCTCCTCCAGAGTCACTGAGGTCCAGTGGAAAGACATAGGCCAGGATGAGCGTTGATGGCCCCAGATGCAGTGAGAGATCTTGGCCTTTTTAGACTGAAGACTTTCCCAGTTCCCAGTACTCTGAGGCAAAACCCATTCAATTATTAAAGGTTATATAAGAATTGAGGCAAAAGATGACCTAGTTTGCCTTCACAAATGGATTAATCTGGTAGGGGAAGACCCTCAGAGTTTCTGGCCAAAACAGAAACAGTTCCTATTTACACTCACTCAGACCTATCTAAAACCAAAACAATGAGCAAATAAGGCTTGGGCTGGAATCTACTATTGATCAATCAGTGAGAGCCAGAGTGATTTGGGTTTAAAGGCTTAGAGCTTGATGTCCTAGGAAACTGATGAAGCCTATGGATTATTTTGTTCAATTCTGGGTGCCAAATTTTAGGTGGAACATAATCATGTTAGAGGTGGCATGAGTTAGGAAGATGCGAGTAGGGAGTGACTTATTCAAGGGAAATAAAAACTAGAGGATCAGCTGAAATAACACTTGTTTCTTGCCCTCAAAAGGCAGAAGTAGAAGCAGTGTGTGGAAAATACAAAAAAAGGAAATTTCAGTTCAGCATAAAAGAACCTTTCACCAGGTAAAGCTGGACAAAAATGGAATAAGCCTTTTCAAGGGTAGTAGTGAAATCAACAAGCATTTCTTAAGCACTGACTGTGAGCTCCTGAAATGCAGGGTCTGTCGTGTGTGTGTATGTGTGTGTGTGTGTGTGTGTGTGTGTTTTATCCTCAATGCATATTGCAATGCCTGGTACATGGAATGTGTTTAATAAATGTTTATTGCCTGATTACCAGGCACTAAGTTAAACACTGGAATTACAAAGAAAAGCTAAGAAAAAGTCCCTGCTCTCAAGGAGTTCACAATCTATTGAGGGAGACAACATGAGCCAAGACATATACTCGATAAATGAGGTAATCTCATACGGAAAGCACTAGCATGAAATCAGACCAGGAAAGGCTTTTTACAGAAGATCAGGCTTCAAATGAGACTTGAAGAAAGCCAGGAGGCAGAGATGAGGAGGAAGGGAAAGAATTTCAGGCACTGAGGATAGCCCATGAAAACACACAGAGTTGGAAGACTGAGTGGATGCCATCACTGGAAAAGAGAGTATGTGGAAGGGAGTAAAATTTAAGACTGGAGGGTTAGGAAGATTAGTTGTTGTCCTTCATTCTCAAAGAGGACCAAAATGACATCACTCTGCCAGAGTCAAGTTACAGTGTGTCCAACTGTGGCTGATCAGACCAATAAGAGCTTGGAATGTTCTACCACAGGTCAGGCACAAATAGTACATGTGAACATTTGGGATTCTCTGAATTTGGGCATCTTGCATTTTGGGAGGCTTTTTTTGGAGCTATTTGCTCATAGAGCACAGCACCTTCTCTGGTGTGGGCATGCCCATGCTGAGTGGTCCTGTGCCAGCATCTCCCATGTCATACAATCAATTCCAAAGTTCTTAAGAGAGACCTTGAGAGTGGAAGGGTAGGAAGAAAAAGTTATGAAGGGCTTCAAAAGCCAACCAGGATTTTATAGTGAATATCTCTGTAAGAAAGTGGAAGATTGGATGCCACTTTTTCAAAGATATTGCCTACGACATTCCTCCTCAAGAGTAACTGGACTTACTGACTTCTGAGATCTCATCCAGCTCTAGGCCTGACTTTATGATTTCATAATTCTATGATTTCATGAATGGGTGTGCCTTAGAAGCTTCCATGTTTTCAATGAACTCATAGTTCCTTTATATTTCCATTCTGCCAAATGGAACATTTTTAAACCTGTCAAAAATAAACAAATAAAGATTATAGCACTTGGGAAATAATTTTACAAAGAAAACATTCAAACTGACAGGAAAAACTAGGATAAATACCAAGTGCTTGCTTCCTCCAGCTGGACTTGGCATTGATCTTTGGCTGATTTGAGGGAGGTAGGTGGGGGGAATTGGATGCCTGTGGCAGAGTGTGGGAGAGAAGGAGTGATTCTCAGGCAGAAGGCCATAACAGGGAGAGGAGCCAGAAAGGTCTCGCAGTCAAGCCTGGGAATCCCCAAGCACTGTACCCTACTCTCTGCCATGCTTTCAGCAGGTCAATAACGAAGGGACAGGAGTCAGCTGGATCTTGGCAGCCCAAACCACAGCAGGTTTATTTGTTTAAAATTATAGGATTTCTTTCACTCAAGGATTCAGAGGTTAAAGAACTGGAACCTCAGAGATTTTCAAATCCAGAGGGGTCAGCGAACTGGGATAGGGGGGAATTGCCATCATCATCATCACCATCATCATCATCCTCACATTCCTCAGTACCATCATCATCATTATTAGGCACTGTCCAATCCCATCATGTTTGTCTACTCATTATTCTCCAATACATCATGTTGTTGTCACCTCAATGTCACCTCCTAGATAGTCAGATTTGAGAATTATCATACTTCATTTTATTATAGGCAGCTAGGTGACACAATGGATAGAGCACTGGACCTGGAGTCAGGAAGACCTGAATTCAAATTTAGCCTTGGATACTTACTCCCTGTGTCATGCTGGACAAGTCATTTAATTACTTTCTACCTCAGTTTCTTCATCTGTGAAATGGTGATAATGTGATAATGGTGAAATAGCATCTACCTTCCAGGATTGTTGTAAGGATAAATAAAATAACATTTGTAAAGTTCTCTGGAAAATTTAGAATACTTTATTAATGCTAGTTTTATGTCTCCTCAGCAGTTCCTAATTCCATACTGACCATAGAGCCTATCCTCAGAAGTACTATAACAAATTGATTGATTGATTTCAACTAAGGAGGAAGCATTTTAACTTAGTATAATAAATGTCATGCAGATGGTTGTGATACCCTGATCAGGAGAGTTTGTTAATCTTTATGACTTTCTTATGAGCTACTCCATCATTTATGGACAATGCAATGACAAGTGATGGAGCCTAGCCAGTAATATTGTTTAAGCCACTCACAGAATGAATGAGTAATCTGTCCTTTGGGTTTCAACTAGATACATATGGGAATGAATGATGCTGTCAGAAGGGATCTGGAAGGCATCTCTACAGCTTATGAAATAAACTTAATAAAATCTTTCATGTTATTCTTGGGGGAAGGAGGAACTCTGTGGGCTAGCCAACAATGTGATTAGATGGATTTGGAGCTATTTTCATAACTAAATCATGAAAGCAGAAATTAATGGATCGATGAAATCTCCAATGAGCACCTAGAACTCAACAGCCATCTGGGAAAGCCCTCTGGGATTCTCCAAGCAGAGACTAGATGACCACTTGTTAGATGAATTATGGAAAGAAGGGGAGGAGGGGAGGGGTTGGACTAAGTGGCAATTGAAGTGTCCGTGCCTTCTCTTGATATAAGTAACTCTGTCATTAAAATAACCTCCATTTGAAAGTAGACAAAATAGCTTTTAATTCCTCGTGTTTGAGTGTATCCATGACCTAATCTCCGTGCAAGGCTAAAATCTACCATTATAAGAATATATTTGAAGAAAGAACATTCTAGGCCTCTTTGAAAATTCAAGCTACTCAGCTAAGACTTTCATTATACATTATTATCATTACCCTTCATATCCCTGCAACAAACAAGGTTATAAGATTCCACAAAAACACATCTGAGAATAGTGTACCTTCTTCTATCACTTCTCATATGAGCCATTGTTACCTTGTACTTAGCAACAAATCATAATACAGCATAATTGACCTTGATATTTACTTCCTCATTTTCTTCCATATATGCTGTCTGGAAATTATTTATAATAAGAACACACAGTGCACAGAGATTATCTCTGTTAGCCAACTGGTGCCTCTCCCTGCCATGACTCGTAATCTCAGTAAAGCTTTTATTCTGTTTAATTTATTTTTTTTAATTCAGAAATATTTATTTCCTCTCTATCAGCCCTTCCAATAAAAAATAAAATAAAACAAAAACCCTTTTAATGCTTATAAGCCCTTGCAAATATTCACAGTTAAGCAAAACAATTCCTTCATTACCATTTCCAAAAAAAAAAAATATGGTTTGTACTAAATCTTGATTCCATTACCACTCCATCGAGAGATGGGTAGTGTGCTTCATCACTGGTCCTCAGAAATCATGGTTGGTCATCATATTGATGATAAAAATGTTCTTTTCCCAACCTTCAAGAAGTGGGTCTTCTTGCTTTTGACACTTGTGAGACCCTATGATACTTTGACATCTAGGAAGAAAACTGAAGGACTCAAGGGCTCAGATGGAGTTCATAGCTAATAACTATCATGGATGGGATTTCAGAGTAGAGAAGTAACTGCAGAAAGTAAACAAATGGCTCAGGAAAAAAAATGTTAGAGAATGTGATTTTTCATTCTGAACCATAGCATGAGATACAAAAATGATGTTCTCTTTCCAAGAGACAGAATATAACTAACAAGGACTAAAATGAGTATACATGCCTAGGACTGACTGATAAGATCAAGAAGACTTTAAATTTAAAAGAGGAGGGAAAAAAGTGCCCAAATATGATTACTAATTCAACTATTACAGAAAACAACAAATATAACTAGATTATAATCTTCTTGAGGGCAGGGACTTTGTTGGTGTCATTGTTTTATCTCTCTTTCCCTCATGCTTAGCACAGAGCCTTCCTTTCACATGGTAGGTATTTAATAAATGTTTGGTGAATCGAATTGAGATAGAAAAAAAGTAATGGAGACATTCAGTAAGTAAAATAATACAATGACAGGACAGGGGATAGTAATAATATTCATAGCCTCAGATGTCTGCATGTGAAAGTATAGAGGCTAACATTAAGCAGAGTAAGCTTCTGCTCAACACAAAGGCAAAGAAATCTTCTGGGGTATTATGATTATTTGGTTAAATGGCAATTTATGTCTAGCACAAAGCACCTGAATGAGACATTTTGTTCAAAATTAACAGATAGAACACTTGCTTCCTGAAAACCCTTTTCAATATAAGACATGAATCACCAGAAGAAGGTGACCTTGGGGGCAGCCAGGTAGCACAGCGAGTAAGAGCACTGGCTCCAGTGTTGAGAAGACCTGGAGATCGAATCCTGGGCTCAGACACTTAGCACCCACCCAGAAACACCTGGCCATGTAACCTTGAGCAAGTTACTTAACCCCAATTGCTTAGGGGCGGCCAGGTGGCTCAGCGAGTAAGAGCACTGGCTCCAGTGTCGGGATGACCTGGATCAAATCCGGGCTCACATACTCAATACCACACCCAGAAATAACTGGCCGTGTAACCTTGAGCAAGTTACTTAACCCTGATTGCTTAAAAAAAAAAAAGAAGGTGACCTTAAACAAGTTTGATAAGTCTTAGATTTTCCATCATGTTCCAGATACACAGTAGAAACAAACCAGTACACAAAACTATTGACTATTTCAAGTCTAAATGTGGACATCTTTATACCCTTCAGCCTGGGGTTTTCAATCATAGTGATGGTGGTATTTGAACAGGGCCTTGAAGAATATTGAGGATTGAAATGAGGGTGGAAGGAGATATTGAAGTCATGACCCATATCAAATCCTGGGGACCAGATATGGAGCAGGCTGAAGTGGACAGTAAAGCTCCTTCAGATGTAAAGTTAAGTTTATTCTCTGGATTACCCTGTGGTCCCAAACATCTATTTTAAAAGAATACCCTGACTAGCAAACATATTTGGGGCTAACATCAGTATCTGAAGGATTGTTATATAGAAGATGCAATAATTCAATTCTGCATGAGTTTAGAGTACAAAATTGGAACTTGTAGACAGAAGGAAGGTATCGGTAAGAATCTAATTTAACAAGTGAATAAGTTGTCTTGGTGCATAGTGAGTTCCCCATCCCTGGAAATATTTAAGCTGAAACTATATCACCCATCTCTTTTTTTTCCTTTTTTTGCTTTTTGGAGGGCAGGGCAATTGGGGTTAAGTGACTTGCCCGAGGTCACATGGCTAGTTAAGTGTTAAGTGTCTGAGGCTGGGTTTGAACTCAGGTCCTCCTGACTCCAGAGCTGGTGCTCTATTCACTGTGCCACCTAGCTGCCCCCATCACCCATCTCTGATGTTGTAAGAGATTCATGCATTGAATAGCAAATTGGATTAGGATGATCTTTGAGGTTCCATTCCTGTCTGGGATTGCAAAATGTCTCTCACAGAGTGCCCCAGAGATCCACCATTGGTCCTCTTCTATTCAACACTTTAAAAATGACTTGCATGAAGGCATAATAACATGATTATCAGATTAGCAGATGATAGGAAATAAGGAGGGGTGGGTAACACATGGAAGACAGAATCAGGATCCCAAAACATCTCAATATGTTATGATTATGAGGCAAATATATTAAGATGTAATTTAATAGGAATGCATGCAAAATCCTACACTTGAGTTTAGAAAGTCAACTTCACAAGTATAGGGTAGACATAGCCAGATAATGGTTATTTTGAAAAAGACCTGGTAGTGTTACTCAGTTGAAAGCCCAATGATTCAAGTGTGATAGAAAAATAATAATGAACTCAATTTTAGGATCCATCTGGAGAAATGCAGTGTCCAGAATAATGGAGATAATAGTTCTCTTTGTCATTATCTTCTCTTATTTACTGGATACTTCCCCTGATATTTTTTCAGCATCAATTCAATTCACTAAACATATATTAAGTATATGCAAAGCACTTTTCTAAGCATGGGGAAGCACAGACAAAATAACTTTCTTCTGAAAGTATGATACTAGAATTGCACATATTATTCCAGATGAGATCTTATAAGAAATGGCGTGTTCAGTTCTAGCAAAACATTTTCAGAAAAAGTTGGCAAACTGGAGCACTCCAAAGGAACAAGGTCAGGTAGTTTAAGAGGACTGGAAGCCATTTTATTCAAAGGGTATATACCCTGTAGCTCAAGCCTTTCATTCCTTGGGTTTACAATAACCGGGTTCAATAATTAGGACCACCCAAGTTATACTCTCTTTGATTCATGTTGCTACCACAGCAAATTTATTATGGAAAATTTCACAATATACATTGTCTATGTTTCTGGATGTGTATGAAAAAAGTGTCCTCAGATCCCACCCAAGCATTCAAGTCATTTAGTATCAAACAGAAAAAAAAAAAAGACTGGAAAAGATTTAGAAGAAAAACTACAAAGAATGCATAAATGTGCACTCAGTAACTGATCAAGAGTCAATGCAATTTTTCCCCTAATAGGTTTTCTTTTCCATAGGGTCCCAAATGTTATCCAAATCTCATCTCTTCGATGTGGAATGCCACCTTGCAGTTTTGATCTACTTTCCTTGAAACCATTTTCTCCCTCACTCATATAGAATCAATTTCCACACACCTTTGATTCTTCCTCCATACTATCTTTTACATTAGCTCCATGAGTATTCTGGGAAATATTTAACAACCAGATCTCTGAAAATACACAACACACTTTTACATTTAAATTTAATCTGCATTTCAACATTGTCTCCATAACTTTTTTAAGTCTATATAATTAACAAAACAAAGAATTCTTCATATATAACTCTGACACAACCCCTCCTTTTCAATAAAATAGCTTCTTTTTCCTTTTCTTACTTCTTACCTGGACTATTGTTTACAGTATCTTGTATCTTCAATTTCTGTTGTTGTTTGTCTTTCATTTTTCAAGAGAACCAATGACATCACAGGGTGATGTATTGACTTGTGCATGAATTAGATTTAAATGAGGTAAGCTGCATAAAGTCATCAGGCTCACTGTCTTCCAGAGTCATCAAAGTCCTGTGGAAAGACAAAAGTCAGGATGACTAGTGACTGGAAATGGCCCAGGATACAGTGGATGACCTTGGCATCTTTAACGCCTGACCAAGATCTAAGTACTCCACAGCACTTTCATGGCCTTTGGAACCAAGTGTTCTCATCCACTCATTCTGCCAGGGAAAGTCTTCATGTGCTTAGTGTAGATGTCCCCCTAATTCACCCATGGGTTTGAGGCCTGTCAATTACCCTCAACTTGGTTTAGCTCTTCTCCAAAATGGTTTTACTGCGGTATGACTGTTGCACATGCTACAGCTTCCTGGTGCCACAGATGAGAGTTGGGTGAAAAGTGGACACCAAAGGCAGATGGGCAGCTCTAAAAGGAGCTTAGGAAGCCCTCACACCAGAGGTGCTAGTCCCCCCTGAACATCTCATACATCCCAACTACTAGGGTGATAGTTCTAAAACACAGAACTCACCATGCCAGTCCCCTATGCAAACATCTTCACTGCCCATTGCCTTTAAGACAAAAATCATATAAGGAAAAAGTTTAGTTTTTCTCAGTTTACTTCAAATCCAGCCTCAGACACTTACTAGCTGATTGACACTAGGCAAATTACAACTTTCAACTTCAGTTTTCACATCATTAAAATGGAAAGAATAGTACCTACCTGTAACAGCAAGCAAGGTGGGATTTTTTGTCTTTTCTTTTTGAAGTTCTATTTCTCAGCCTCAGGCTAAATTGTAAATATCTGAAAGATTAATCCCTGGTAATCTACAGCTCTAGTACATAAAGTACTTGAGGCTGGGCTTCCATGACTTAAGGGCTTGCATGCATTTGGACATTAAACCTGTGAGGTGCTGAATTTCCAGTGCTATGTACATAGGCTGAGCCAATCAGAATACACAGAGTGAGCTATGCAATGCACTCTGAGGCTTGCAAAGTCCTCCTCTGGTATGTGTGTGTGTGTGTGTGTGTGTGTGTGTGTGTGTGTGTGTGTGTGTGTGTGTGTGT
>NW_027187460.1:15426460-15467933 GCF_028583685.1 Petaurus breviceps papuanus | reverse complement strand
TGTGTGTGTGTGTGTGTGTGTGTGTGTGTGTGTGTGTGTGTGTGTGTATAAACTGGAAGGTATAACTTCAGGGTTCACTCCTGAGAAGAATACTTCACCTGAGAACTCTTGATGTGTCCTGGAACCTGGAAGAACACTCTAGGTAGCCAGAGGAAGAAGATGAGCAATGAGTATTGCGAGTGGAGTGTGAAGAAGAAGAAGAAAATGAACTGAGACAAGGAGCAGCAGAGATACTGAAGGAGTCTCCTGGCTGTGAAAGTGAATTGAGCTGCAGGGCAGAGAACTGCTCAGGGGAAGGAGGCTTAGCTTAAGCCCCTTTAAGAACTGTTATCACAAAGCCTCCTCTGGGCTTTAAAAGTGAATTGAGGTAATTGGTGCTAGTAATGTGTGTAAATATTGTTGCCCTGTTAAACTTTGTTTCCCCAGAGAAAGAAACTGTGGGTAGGAGCCCTTGGAGCCTGCTGGTAGGCAAGAGCAAGGAGAACTTGGAATGGAGTAGTCTTTTCCCCTTGAACTGAGACAAGGAGCAGGAACAGAGAGCTGCCTGTGTGTGAACCCAGGCAGAAGCTGGAGCAGTTGCCATGGGACTCAGAGATCAGCCCAAAGTCAAGATGAAAATTTTACAGCAAGGCAGGAGCAGAGAGAATGCCAGATAGGAGCCTGCAATGGCAGCATAAGGAGGACACACCCCCAAGAGGACTTTACTTGGACACTCTATTTTGTTTGAGGGGATTATAACCTACTGTGACCTAGGGGTGGAGGGTATGTGGTCTTTTCTACTACCCCTTAAGGATGTGTTGTGCTAGGGAAGACCCTGGCCTGGGACCTCTGATTGTATAAGCAAGTATTTTGGGGAATGCTATGCTATATATTGAATGTAATGATATATGCTGTGTGCCATATTACACACAGAATGTAATGATATGCTGAATGATATGTTTTGTTTAAGGCCATGTGGCCACCTTGGTAATAAGTTGCTATGTTGTTATGGATTTTGAATGTTTTAGTCACTTGGATAAGCTTTAGTCTCAAATACAGTGTTCATTATACCTTGCAATTAAACTCTTAAAATTATTTATAGTAGGGGTGGCTAGGTGGTGCAGTGACTAGAGCACTGGCCCTGGAGTTAGGAGGACCTGAGTTCAAATATGACCTCAGACACTTAACACAAAAAAAAAAACTAGCCATGTGACCTTGGGCAAGTTGCTTAACCCCAATTACCCTCAAAAAAAAAAAGAATCACACTGTTTGGAGCAGCCAGGTAGCACATTGAGTAAGAGCACCAGCTCCAGTGTCATGATGACCTGGGGATCAAATCCCAGGCTCAGATACTTAGCATCCACCCAGAAACACCTGGCCATGTAACCTTGAGCAAGTTACTTAACCCCGATTGCTTTTAAAAAAAAAATTATTTATAGTAGCAGCCCTTAAGTGTGCTGTACTGATTGGCATTACACTATCTCACAGGGCTGTTGAGAGGGTCAGATGAAATTATTATGTATAACATGATTGGCATACCATAAATGCTATATCAATGCTAGGTATTGTTTTACTTGTTACTACTACTACTACCACTATTGTTATTAACAGAATTAATTAGGTATTAATATTTTAAGAAGGTGTTAACTCTCAATGATCCCATTATTACTTACAAACAGTCTCTTGAGTAAAGTAATGGGAATGGTCTAATTGGATTAGTAATAATTCCATACACCTCTGATGGTCTTTAGCTAAGCCCTGAGTGGGAACAATTCAGAAATTAAGGAGTGCAGACTCAATAATACTTCATGGAGAAGTCCCCATCCTAAAGATTTCTCTCTCCTCCCATTCTTCCATTAGTACTGGTATCTATAAGGGCTTACCCAAAAGGATCTCTCCCCATTCTTAAGTTCAAGAGTTTGTCAGTTTGAAAGAAGTTAAGACAAAGTTGAGGGAACAGAGACAAACATTCCAGATACAGATAGATTGATTAGTTGATTGATCAATAGATATATATGTTTGGGTATATGTGTGCATGTATGTACAGAAAGATACACAAGGGAGAAAATAGATACACAAGAATGGATCTCTTGGCAGAAGAGAAGAGAAGAGAACTGACTACACTTTTAAAAGAGAGTAGAAATCCGGAGTACAGTTTTGGAAAGTAGTTATCCCTGGGAACTGAGCTGAGCAATTTTCCAGCAGAGATAATAAACACAAAGGGAAATTCATGAGACCCCTATGAAGAAAGGAAAGGTTATCTAATTCATCTAAACCCTTCAGTATCAGGAGTCATGTGCTTGGGCATATATGTTCCCTACATGTGTGCTCTACTGCCATTATACTCTGTGACCTCCACAAGATGGACATCATGTGAATTGTAAAAGTGCCTAAGATTTATATGAAAATATTCCAGAACTACTCCTATTACTAAGCCATCTTAGAACCTGTTTTTGATAAAACCTATTTGTGCCTATTGACTGATTGGTAATGGGAAACAAATCAGTTGGAACTCACAAACTGAAGTTTTAGAAAGGTGACCCCAGAAGTCATACCGTGGAACCCAGAAAGTAGTCATCCTTCTGGTGACCCAATCATCAAACATGAGTATAAGTGCAGGAATACCCCCAAAAGGTTTGTTATGAAAATGAATTCCTATTCTGGAATGTCAAAGCCCCCCACAATCTGACTACCATCCATATTTCTAGACTTATTTCATAGATTCACCTTCAAGCATTCTTCATGAAAAATTGTCTTACTTGCTATTACCCATCTACTGTATTCCCTACCTTGTCAGAGATGGTGTCCCTTTTCTGGAATGCCCTCAACCCAGAGTCAGGAAGATATAAGTTCAAATCTACTCCTGTACACTAGTTGTGTGTCCTTGGGTAAGTCACTTGACCACTTTCAGCTTCAGTTTCCTCATCTGTAATTGTGGGCATAATAATTTTGCCTAACCCATCTGATTGTTGCTAGAAGAAAAAATTGAGATATTTAGAAATGTCCTTGCAAATACTAAAGTGCTATATAAATGCTAGCTACTATTAGTAAACACAACACATAGGATATTAAGGTAAATCTTTCAACATGACTTTTTCCTTCATATGGTCACTGGGGGATTTTAAGGATAACAGTTTCAAGTCAAGTCACCAAACAAGTATTAAGTACCTGCTATGGGACCAGTCACTGTGCTAAGTGCTGAGGATAAAAAAAAAATAAAGGCAAAATGACAGATCTTGCTGTCAAGGAGCTCATAGTGGAATGAGGTTGATTACAACATGTAAACAACCATGAACAAAAATATATAGATATAGATATAGAAATCTATTTATAGATATAAAGAAATAGGAGATGATCTTAGAGGAAAGGCATGAACATTTAAAAGGACCGGGAAAGGCTTCCGGCATAAGGTGTGATTTTAGCTGGTACTTGAGGGAAGCAGAGACATCAGAGAAGCAAGAGACCAGAAATGAGGAGGAAGAGAATTCCATTGACTTAATAATGTGGTCTAAAATTTTGCCAGGAGGAGAAGTTACACTCACTGGACCATAGTTAGAAAGTGCTGTTGTCTTTCCTTTTATGAAACTGTGAGCAACAATTGCCCTTCTCTAATCCCAGGGTACCTTTCCCATTCAACATGACCTTCAAAAGGAAACATTGATGATGGCTTACCAGTTTTTTACATCTGCTAACTATCTCATCTGCCCAGCAACCACATCTGACAGCATATGCAGTATGGACTGAGGGCAGAGAGAGTCACTTCACCTATTTGAGTAATTTGTTCAGAAATAGCCCTGAATATCCATAGATAGAGTCAAAGCCATCCTCCCGCATAATTGTCAAGTTCCTGAGAGTGAGAATTTAGACCATTGGTATTAATGGGCCACATCTAATGGCTAGACAGGGTGTGGACAGTTCCCTGTAGGGAGGAAAGTGTTTGCCTATTGGAGATAAATGAGCTGTCTCTGCTTCCACCGAGGAAGGTATTTACTTCACATGGGTGAACACTTTGCTCCCAAGAGGGCATTGCACTTCCCTGTGCATGGATAATAAAGCTTCAGTTATAAAATGAGTTATTGCAAGAATCTTGCATGTGCCAGCCCCATGTGCTCATCATATTGCAAAGTGGTAACCACTTTAAATGAATGCATATTTTTAAAATCTATCTGAAGTTAGTAAAATAATCATTCCTTTCTCTACAACTTCAAATTCAGTTCAATCAGCCAAACATATACTGAGAGATTCTTAGGTTCTGTAGTATACTTTGGTTCAATTTTTTTTCTTATAAACACTAAACCTCAGTTTCCTTGTCTGTAAAGTATGGATAGCAATGCCTACCCTGCCTACATTTTCTTGGAGAACAAAATAAGATCATGGATATGAATGCCTTTTGAAACCACATAATTTATTCATTAAACATGCTGTATACCCTAGACCTTCACCACCATCACCTATACAACCATGTCAGCAGCAACAGCAGCAGTTTCCTGGTATATCTGACTGAAGAGTTTGGAGTCAAACTTTGTGTAATAGCCACTAAAGGGCCATTGCAGATTCATAAGCAGAGGAATGATGAAAGAAATGCTTTATTGATTTCTTTTTGGGGGTACATAGACACAATTTGGAAAGGAAGATACGTTATCCTCTGCTTACAGTTGGAAACAATGTGCAGTAATAGAACTTTGAATTTGTAGTTTGAAGACCTAAACTTGTATATAGGTTCTATCACTGACTACATTTGTGACTTTGTGCAGGCCATTTAATGTCTTTGGATCTCAATTTCCTCTTCTGTTAAATGAAAACCAGAACAAGATCATCTCTAAGAATGATACCATATCCAATATCTAGTGGTTAGAGCATTAGGTCTGAAGTCAGAAAGACCTGGGAGTTCAAATCTAACCTCAGATACTTACTAGCTGTGTGATCTTGAATGAATCACTTTCTCTCTCTTTGCCTTGGTTCGTCAACTATAAAATGAGGAAAATAATAGCCCCTACCTCCCAGGATTATTGTGATGATCAAATGAGATAATATTTGTAGAGCATTCTGCAGAGTATCTGATGTATAGTTGGTATATTTTAAATCCTTGCTTCCTTCTTTCCATTTTGTGTTGTGCAGTGGAAAGAGCTAGAAACTTGGGACCTGAGTTCAAATCCCAGCTGTGCTACTTACACCTTACCAACCTTGGTAGTCACTACATCTCTCTGGGATCTGGTTTCTTCATCTGTTAAATGATGTGATTGAACTAAAAGACCTCTGATTTAAGTCCTATGAAAGGCTTTTGTGCATAAGTACAAAAGGTCCCCACCTTACCAGGATACAGTGAGGAACACAGGAATGATCACTTTCCCTAGAGAAGTCCTTGCACAGATTTCTATACCTCTTGAATTTTCCACCATTATATCCCAACTTTGAGATAAGGCATGGATATTTATACCAAACCACACATGTATTCTAAAAAGAGATGGAGTTCAAAATAATTGCTTATTTTTTTTTTTAAGCAATTGGGGTTAAGTAACTTGCTCAAGGTTACACGGCCAGTTATTATTTCTGGGTGTGGTGCTGAGTATCTGAGCCCAGATTTGATCCAGGTCATCCCAACACTGGAGCCGGTGCTCTTACTCGCTGAGCCACCTGGCCGCCCCTAAGCAATTGGGGTTAAGTAACTTGCTCAGGGTTACACGGCCAGGTGTTTCTGGGTGGGTGTTAAGTGTCTGAGCCCGGGATTCGATCTCCAGGTCTTCTCAACACTGGAGCCGGTGCTCTTACTCGCTGTGCTACCTGGCCGCCCCAAAATGATTGCTTATTAACCTGTCTCTGCTATAATTAGGGTGAGGTCATCAGAAGGCTTTATCATTCTCAAGGCCCATGTTTCTGTCACCTTTGTGAGGAATGACAGGTGATTTTTTATCTACTCACTTCCATGGTACTGTCAATCACCTGGCAGCTGAAGAAGTAGGGAATATACATGAATCCATAACTGTTTATTGCCCCAGGTCAGGATAATCCCCTAAGAGGAGGTACTATCTAAAAGTAAAACTAATAGAGCAATACCTACTCATTCACCAAATAGTACATATCATAAAATCAATGAACCCCATTCACAGCTAGTTATTGTCTCTGCAAATTTCACTCAATCACTTGAGATTAGCCTATGTCCAAACATTAAGTCCATCCTGCCTTCGGAGTACAAATGTTTGTCAAAACTACATGACTCATTGAATTTCTTTCCTCAGTTCATAGGGAACCTATCCCCTTTCTTCTTTTGTATATGAGTTTCATGTAACCTGCAAGAAAGTAGTCATTGACTCAGGACAACAATGTTTTTATTGAGTCTCATTGATCAGTGTGTGCTATCAGAGACCATGATCTTTGCAGGGTAAGAGCTGATACCTTCTCTGGTATCATGGAAAGAGACCTGGCTCCATAGACCAGCATTGAATTCCCTCCGCTGATACTTAGAAAGCATGTGATCTTTTAGTTTAATCATTTAAGTTCCCTTGCCCTCAGTTTCCACATTTATATAATGAAGAGGTTAGATTAGATGGCTTCTGAGGTACCTTCCAACTCTAGATGACTATGAATGATTCTAATGATCAGAACCTCAGGAACTATACTAAGCTAAAAGGGAGACTTTGGAAATAAAGAGGCCATTTTTGAGTTTGTCATTTCACACCAAGAAGGTGGTCAAATTTTCTGCTTTGAAGAGCAACCAGAGGATTTTGCTTTGTCCATCACAGACTTGTCTAAGGCAAAGTGATCTGATATTCCCACCTTTAATCAGAAAGTTGTTGATTATTTGAATACAACAGTAAACTTTATATTATTATAATCTAATTTCACCTTGTTAGAACTGGAATATTTTTTCTAACCTTTTGGATCCTGAATCTTTCCTCCTACATATTATCTATTTTCTCCAGTGTCATGTCATTTTTAAATATGATAAGTACTCCATCTATTATTTAAATGAAGTCATTGATAAAACTATTGAATTTAAAGATTAATAAGCTTGTAAAATGTATAAGCCCATGGAGGGAGAACATGCTAAATCTAGTTATATGCTCTTAACTGTAAATGAATTCAGATAACTTTTGGAGAATCCCAGAATATCAGAATTAGAAGGGACCTTAGAGGGCAGCTAATCCAATCATTATCTATTTTACTCAGAAATTTCCTCTTCCACATCCTCAACAACATAACCAGGCTCTGACAAAAAGTGAAATTCACTAGTTCGTAGACTAACCCATTCTGTTTTAGACATCTCTGATTGTTAGAAAGATTTTTTTCCCTTGGGGCAGCTAGGTGGCATAGTGAATAGAGCATGGGCCCTGGATTCAGGAGGACCTAAGTTCAAATACAGTCTTAGACATTTAACACTTACTAGCTGTGTGACCTTGGGAAAGTCACTTAACCCCAATTGCTCTGCCTACTCCCCTCCAAAAAAAAAGAAAGATTTTTCCCCTTTGCATCAAACTGAAAATCATTTCTCTGTAATGTTCATCCATTGTTCCTACTTCTGTCCTCTGGATCCTGACTCTTACTATCCAGTATTAGGTCCCTACTTACTTTGTGCCCTACACAAAATTGACATACATGTCAACTATCATACTTTCATACAAGTCATTGATTTAGGAAAAAAAAAAGGATTTTTAAAGGATTATTCAAAGTTAGTAGCATTATCTTAGAAGTCACTTTTGTCTGTTCTCTAAGTCCCTTCACTCCAGATTGTTATTTGTCTTGCTCTGCAGTTTTGTACACCCTGGGGGCCACAGCAATAGAGACTCTGTCATGTTCCCCTGATTTTCTATGTATTATTTCATTTGGGTGATATTTTTCCTCTCTCAAAAACACTATTTGCTATATGGGATGATTATTTGGAATGAGGAGGGGGAGAGATACTTGTAATAATTATGATGATGTAAGAAAAAAAGATATCAAAAACTATTTTATAAAGATTTCAATGTCCTCTTAATCATCTTTTCAAATCATATCTTCAAATTCTGATGACTTAAGAGTATTAATGGCTTAAGGAAGAAGGGCCATTAATTTTGGAACAATGCTAGAAAAGCCAAACTTAATTTCAGGACTCTAGGCACCCAAAAAAAGTGAAGAACTAAAGTCCTAAAGTCCTAAGAACTAAGGTAAGAATGTAGGTGACGTCTAAGATTCCTTCCAGTTCTAACATTCCATTTTCTATGTTGTAACATTCTGTAGTCTAATCTCCTCCTAAGTCAACATTCTCGCTGTATTCTAGCATTGGATACAGTTTGGGGGCACAGAGGATAGAGAACTGGCCCTTACACCAAGGATACTTCATAGCTTGTCAACCTGCTCAAATCACTTCCACCCTCTGAGTTTCAGTTTCCTCATCTACAAACTGAGAGAAATAACGGTACCCACCTCACAAATTTGTGGTAAGTATCCAATTTGACAGCATAGTAAGCACTTTTCAAACCTTAAGTACTATATAAATGTTAGCTATAATAATGATGCTAATAATCAATAGTATTACATATTCTAGCCTTCCTTCTACATCTAATATTCTATTTTATAAAACTCCTTTTATCTCTAATGCCCTATATTCCATGTTCTAAGTTCTCTTCAAAGCCTAATATTTTGCTTCTCTAGAGGACTCTAAATTCATGGTTGTATAGGAACGGCTAGGAGAACACAGAAAGGAGAATCAGTGACATTAAAGACAAACTTTCATAACTTCATTACTTTCCCTTGTACTCAACCTGCTTCTTGGTTGTGAGCCAAGTTTTTGTTTAAAGAATAACATTAAATTTTCTGATCACTAAAGTAGTATTTAGCAAGCAACTGTTTCAGTGATCTATACTAGAAATACCCTGAGGAAATCTGGTCCTGAGATTCAGCAAATTCATTTCTGTAAAAGGAGACAAACCACACTGCTGTCAGTATAGTGAGGATCATGGTGATACAAACAGAGGAAGAATAGGAAGACACAAACAGCACCTTGAGTAGCTCACAGGAAACTTCCTGGTAGGCTCCCATACTACCAGGGCTTAGGGGATCAGTTGAATGGAACAGAAAATACAGTTTCCTGGCACTGTTTTCAGGAAATTTAGAGGAACCAGATCATGGGAATGAAACCAAGATATTTTCAATCAGGTTGGACAGTAGAGATAATGAATAGAGCATGGAGTGAATATGGTCAGAGAGGCTGACTAAGTCTGGGAAAATTCATTCATTACATAGTCATGGCACTGAGTGTTGAGGCCTACACTTTTCTACTCTTATATCACTTTGTCTCTTTCTTTCTTTTATCAGAGTGATCGACTTATATAAGAAGTAAGTTGGTCTAGTAAGTATAACTCTGAGGGGGGAAGGTAAGAGGCATGTGGTCCTAAGCCCAACTTGGCCATTAACTGGTATGTGCTATCGGCTAAGTCACTTGACTTTCTAAGCATGTTCATAGATATCTGTGATAAAAGATAGACTGTGATTCAAACAAAGGATTATGAGAACTCAGAGATGGGAAAGATCACTTCTTTTCTAAAATAGATTTTTATTGATATATTTTTTACATCACCCAGAATTCCCATTATATCTCTCTTAGGGAGCCATCACTTATAACAAATATTTTATAAATGAAAGGGGAAAAAAAAGGAAGAATAGAAAAAATTAATAAAATGGACCTCTGTATTAGGGGGGAAAATCTAACAGGACAGCTAGGTCCTAATTAATGCGAATAATGAATGCTGTAAAGTGGTGACATTATTCAAATGTGCATAGCATATTTCCACTGGACTGAAAATTACCATATTTAAATTAGTTATAATTTTAAATAGGGTAAATTCAAATGCATATGACAGCTTAATGGGATTCATTATTTGCACTAACTTAGTCATATATGCAATGTTTCACAGTCACAGAATCCCTTCCACTACAAAGAAGCAAGGGGAAGCGTATTCTCATATATTTCTTTGGGATCATGGTTATATCATATCATTTTGCAACATTCAATTTTGATTCTTTTGTGTTTAGCCTACTTTCCATTTATATTTTTGCAATGTGTGTGTGTGTGTGTGTGTGTTTATGTTGCTTTCTTGATTCTGATTACTTGATTTTGCATCAGTTTACATAAGCAGGGACTCCATTCAGGAGAGAGAGCTATGAGGCTTTTGAGTAGCTGGGTTTGGTAGGCTGTGTAACATCAATGCCTGGAAGAACAAGGAGTGATATTCAGGTTTGACCTTCAGAGCGCAGCCCAGTCATTGTGAAGACAGAGATTCATCCAGAAGTCAGGATATGAACTTGGTGGAACCAATATTATGTAGGATTTGTGCTGAGTGAGCCTACTTTACCCAGAGACACAGGTGGTATCAGATGTCCCCAACATGTTAGGGAAAAATTTCTATACATTTGTTCTTACTGAATCAAGGTAAGTGCCCCTTTGTAAAAGCTAATTTATTTTCTGCTTAAATGGAATTGTGGTGCTATTCACTGTAGAGAACACATCTGATATGGGTCCGATCCAATGGCAGCAGAGAAGAGCCATCCCTCAAACTCCCAATTTACCCTAGTACCCTGAGCAACTGATGTAGCCTGCCTGAGTCTAGAACAGAGAGATAGAGTGTATGCACTACACAAATCTTTACATAATTTTCTATCTTCATCAGGTTTGTCATTTCTTAGAGCAGAGTAGGAATTCATTACATTCATGTAATAGAATTTATTTAACCCTTTCCCACTCGGTTGCCATTCATGTTATTTCCAGTTCCTTGCCACCAGAAAAGAAAAAGCATTATTATAAGTACTTTGGCACATAGGGAGCCTTTCTTTTTGTTAGTGACCTCTTAGGGTATACACTGAATAGTAGAATCTTTTAGCCAAAAGGTTTGGATATCTTAGACATTTTATTTACATAATTCTAATTGCGAGGAGAGAGTACTTCAGATAGGGTATCAGAAGAGGCTTTGTGGAAGAGTTGGACCTCAAAGGTCAGGGATAAAAAAGGACTTATATGGAGGTGGCTAGGCGGCACAGTGAATAGGCACCAGCCCTGGAGTCAGGAGGATCTGAGTTCAAATCTGACCTCAGACACTTAAAACAACTAGCCATGTGACTTTGGGCAAGTCACTTAAACCCAATTGCCCGTCCAAAAAAAATTAAAAAAAAAAAAGGAATTATAAACTAAAGATGGGAGTATGACTTTCTTATTAGAATAAATGATGTAAATGGACTTTGGAGGTAGTAAAGTACATGATGAGTTTAAAGAATGCACAATAGTCCTATTTATTTCAAGAAGATTTGTGTAGAAATATTAGCTTATATGTAAATAAAGATGTAAAATTTTAAATGAGCTTTCTTTTAAAATTTATTTTATTTAATTTTCACCTTCAAATTCTCTCACTCCCACCTCCCTATCATCACCAATTGAGAAAGCAAGATAAACAAAACCAGTAACAGACACATATAGGCAAGCAAAATTTACTCTCTTGTTGTTTAGCCATTTTTCACTTGTGTCAAACTCTTCATGACCCCTTTTGGGGGGTTTCTTGTTAAAGATACTAGAGTGGTTTGCCATTTCCTTCTCTAACTCATTTTACAGGTGAGGAAACAGAAGCAAATATGGTTAAGTGACTTGCCCAGGTTCATATAGCTAATAAGTGTCTAAGGCCGGATTTGAACTCAGGAGAGTCTTTCTGACTCCGGACTCAGTTCTCTAAATAATGTACCTTCTAGCAGCCCAGTCCCCATTCTCTCATTATTCATATCTCTCTCTCTCTTTCTCTCTTTCTCTCTCTCTCTCTCTCTCTCTCTCTGTCTCTCTCTGTCTCTCTGTCTCTCTATATATATACATATATATATACATACATATAAGTGTATACACACATATGTGCATATATACATATATATTTCCACATATACTCATAAGTGTACATATGTGTATACACACACATAAACAAAACCTGAGTCTATAATGGTTCTATCTGGGCATAGGAAGCGTGCTTCAGCATGAGTTCTTGGGAACTTTGTTTGGTCATTGTGCTGACCAGAATTGCTACGTCTTTCAAAGTTGTTTGTCTTCCCAGTATCGTTGCTCTTGTATAAAAATGTGTTATCTTTGCAGTAACCTAGTCAGACTGATAGTTCATTCATCCATGTCCAATGCCTTTGATGACTTGCAAAATTCTAGAATTAATTATCAAAATAATTTTTAGTTTAAATCTAGAAAAAGAGTCAATGATCACAAAGAACCAGTATATCTTCAGCAAAAACCAGTATTGGCAGACTAAAAGTATTTATTTTTTTAAATAGGTAACTAAACCAATAGGTGAAGAGAATGCTGTAGACATAATTTGCCTAGAAGAGAGCAAAGTATTCAAGAATACTTTATTAAATTATGTATAGTCTCATAGAAAAGATGGAGAGATATGGAGTACATGATAGGATGATTAAACAGATTCTAGTGTGGTTGAATAGTCAGACTTAAAGAGTAGTTATTAATAATTCCATATCAGTTTAGAAGGGGGACTCCAGTGGAGTACCCTAGAGACTTATTGCTTGTCTTATACTTCTTTATATTTTTTTATAAATGCTTTGAATAAAGGTATAGCCAGCATATTTACCAGAGTTTCAGATAACACAAAGCCGAGAGGAATAGTTAACATGTTATGTAACAGAGTAAGGATCTAAAAAATATTTGACAGGCTAGAATATTGGTCTAAATCAAATAAGACTTACTTTAACAGGAATAAATGCAAAATCTTATACATGCAATCAAAATTGGATTCATAATTTTAGGATGGAGGAGATATGATTAGATAGCAGTTTGAGAAAATTCTCAGAGTATTAGTGGAATGCAAGTTCAGTATGTCAGTTTCATATGGTCCCCAAAACTAATGCTGTCTGGGGGCGGCCAGGTGGCTCAGCAAGTAACAGCACTGGCTCCAGTGTCAGGATGACCTGGGGATCGAATCCGGGCTCCGACACTTAGCACCACAACCAGAAATAACTGGCCATGTAACCTTGAGCAAGTTACTTAACCCCGATTGCTCATAATAAAAAATAAAAAAAAAACTAATGCTGTCTGGAGCTGCATGAAGAAAGGCATATCTTCCAAGAATGAGGGGGTAAAAGTCCCACTGTTCTTGTCTGCTCTTGTGAAACCATATATTGGATGTTTAGGTCTAGGAACCATATTTGAGTAATGACACTGTTAAGATGAAAGTATTCTAGGGAAAGTAACCAGGATAGTAAAACATTTCAAGTTCATAACATTTGAGAATCCATTAAGAGAAGTGAGGGTGTAAAAAAAAAAGAGAAATAAGGGTGTTTACCCTGAAGAAGAGAAGACTTAAGGAGATCAAACAGCTGTCTTTAAATTGTTGAAGGGCTGTCACATAGAAGAGCAATTAGATATGTTTTTATTTGGCACCAGGGAGTAGAATCAAGCATCAACTACATTTATTAAATATCTACTATAAAGCAGGTGCTATAATACATTGTGGGACTATAACAAAAGGAGTAAGAAAAAAAACTGTCCCTTCACTCAAAGAGGTCATGGTTTAACAGAGAGGCAGAATACAAGCAATTATGCATAAATAAAGTAGCTAAGTGACTCAGATAGAATGCCAAGCCTGGAGTCAGGAAGACCTGAGTTCAAATGCAGCCATGAAATTGCTTCAGTCAAACCAGTTCTGAATTTACCTGTTTTTTGAAAGAATGGTTTCTGGGTTATAAAAAATTAAATTTAAATAATTCCTCCCCCCAGGGAGACTTACAGGACCTGTCTATAATCTCTCCTTTCTGTATTTGCTTCATCATAGGGCTTTATATAATACAGATACCTACATACATACACACATATATATACACACACACATATACACACATATTATATACTATATGTACATATATTTATATATTGCACATATACATATATAGTACATATGTTACTATATACACACATATACATATATTTTATACATCAATGTGTATATACATATACATAAATATATATTTATGTTCATGATCTCATCTTTGCAATTTTGTAGCCTACTGTTGAGGTAGTTAATCACTGATTCTACTCCCTGGAACTGTGACTTCATATGGAAATCACAAAATAAATCTGAAAGAAGCTATATTGTACACTGAGAAACTGGCCATTCTCCAGCCCTGCTAGCTGAGCCTATGTGAGCTAATTCAGCATTTAAAGTAAATCCCAGTTTCTTCCACATTATTCTCAACCCTAGAAAGCCACGAAAGGGTGAAGCTGGAAACAGGATTCCAAATTCAGTGTTCTTTCAACTCCACCATGACTGCCCTTAATAAATTTTTGGTGAAGGGGTGAATGAATGAATAGATGTTCCATGTTCTCTGTCACTTACCTTTTCTGACTGTGAGAATATAAACAGCACAGATGATTACACTTACAGGAGGATTAGTGACTCTCCCCTTCCAATCCATTAGGCATGGAGTGTAATGGTGTCACACTCCATACAATGTACTGTACTGCACAAATAGGGACCATCCATCTAAGATGCCAGAGGCAGGAATCCAATGACATTCCTGCATCCAGTTTGTGAACAGATCTGCTGTGAAATACACAAGGAAAACATGTAGGGGACTGTGAGGAAAGTGACATGCCTTATGCATGAGTTAAGGAAAAAAAAAACCCAGGCCACAAATCTGAGAGGGGGGAAAGGGAGAAACAATACTGAAACACACTAAAATGAAAAATCATCCAAACCATGGTACAACGTATTTAAATAAAATCAGAGCACTTGAGGCATTTGCAACAGCCATTTCCAATGTTCAGTGCACAAAGCAAACAACCTCATTTTATGAAGAGCAGTACCTGGTTACTCGTAAATTTACTGTCACAAGGCTAAAAACTCTAAATGCAGAATCAGTATTTAGACAAAAAAATAAATTTAGTAAAGACTTCATTGGGGCAGGGGATGTTTTTGTTTGTCAGAATGTTCAATACTTTTGCATCAATCCTAACATTGAAGAGGAAAGCAAAATTCTTAGAGAAAAAAGTAATCTCTCTTTTGGCATAGATTTTATTCATTCCTTTTCAGTTATTTCTAACTGTCCATGACTTCATTTGGGATTTCCTTAGGAAAGATACTTGAGTTGTTTGCCATTTTCTTCTCCAATTCATTTTATAGATGAGGAAACTGAGGCAAACAGGGTTAAGTAACTTGCCCAAGGTCACATGACTAGTAAGTACCTGAAGCCAGATTTGAACTCAGAAATATGAATCTTCCTATCTCCAAGCTGAGCATTCTATCCACTGTGCCAGCTGGCATGGATAGAGAAGACATTATTAACTGAGACTCATAGAGGATACCCAGAATGCCAAGTCACGCTAACAGTAAGTCATGCCACTAGAGTTTGATGAAAAAGATGGAGATAAATGTAAAATCTTGCACTTAGATTCAAACAATCAACTTCACAAGTATAAGGTGGAGAAACTGAGGCTAGAAAGCAATCTGTTTGAATACGATCTGAGACTGAATAGACAGCAAGTTTAATATACAACGATACTATAATGCTGCAGTTGGGAAAAAAATATTAATGCCAACTTGGGTTTCATTAAGAAGTATACTGTTTCCTAGGATCAGAAAGAAGATAATCCCACTTTACTCTACACTGAAGAGACCATAAGCAGAGTGCTTTGTTTAGTGTGGAACACAGAGAGGTGGTACAGTGGGCAGAGAGCTGGGCCTGGAGTCAGGAAGTCTCATCTTCCTGAGTTCAAATCCAGCCTCAGACATTTCCTAGCTATTTCATCCTGGGCAAGTCTCTTAATCTTGTTTGCCTTAGTTTCCTCATCTGTAACATGAGCTAGAGAAGGAAATGGCAAATCGCTCCAGTATCTTTGCCAAGAAAACTCCAGGTGGGGCCATGAAGAGTCAAACACGACTGAAGAATGACTTAACTGAACAATCTATTAGGGTAAGCAAACAGTGGTAGATTTTAAATGATCTATCTTTACCTAGAGACTCTGCTGATGAATTGAACTGGCTGACCGGACAAGTGACATCCAATCATGCTTCTCCCACCTTATAATTTTGGACAGCTATGTAGTACAGTGCATAGAACCTAGGGTCTATCCTCTGAAAGATATGCAGTCACATTTAACCTCAGACACTCACTAGCTGTGTGACGAAGTGAAAGTCACTTAATCTCTGTTTGCCTCCATTTCCTCATTTGTACAATGAGGATTATAGCACCCATCTCCAAAAGTTGTGAGGATCAAATGAGATCCTTTTTGTAAAGCTCTTGGCTCAGTGACTGGCACATAATAAGTTATTGCTATTATTTATTTTGGTTCCCAAGGGTAACATTTTATATTTCTCCCAGTTGAAATCCATCTTATTACTAGATTCAACCCAATGCTCTATCCTATGACTATCCTTTTGGAAGTTTCCTCAGTGCTTAGTCATCTTTCTTTTTCTCAGAGCTGCAATGAGTAGGTCCAGGCTCCAGGAAGACCTGGAGTAGGCAATTCTCTCTCTGGTTTCTGCTCTTTTCATTTAGAAACTTCCTGAGGCCATGCTTACTTTAATACCTCAATGAACTCACAATCTCATCAATGGGTAAATTTCTTTCTTAAGTGCAGATCAGAACTCAACCACACTGTGATGATACTTTTCTAATATCTTCCCTTTCATCCCACATAGGGGGTAGACTGAGTTGAGCAGGTGCATTAGAGGACTATATCAATGATAATTTAGGGTATCTTTCTTTTATCTATCAGTATCACTATTGTGGCATAAGGATTTACTGGATGATGTATTTTTTGTCACTCCTTGGCTGTTGGTAACATGTTATAGTCTGTTTACAACTGCCACATGTTTCTCCATTTCATTTGGCTCATTTGGTTTCTTAGTTTGTATCTATATTGTCTGTACATGTTGTTTGTGTGCTTACTTCGCTGTTAGATTGCGAGCAGTTTCAGAGCATGGACTAATTTTTTTACTTTCTTTGTTTCCCTAGCCCTTAGCACAGTACCTGGCACATAATAGCATATTAATGTTGTTGTTTGTGCCTCGTGCTCAAATAGGATCATGATATCAGCAAGATGATGCCATGATTTGCAGGTGAATTGGATTTAAGTGGGGAAGGGCTGTGCAAAGTCACCAGCCTCACTTTCTCCTCCAGAGCCATCCGGGTCCAGTGCCAAGTTATAGATCAGGATGACTGAAGATGGTTCCTACTTTGTTGACTGACCTATGGTTTTGATTCTGAAAAGACTATACTCTTGCACTATTAATTGTCATTTAGCATATCAAAAGAATATAGGTATTAAAAATACTTATTTCCTTTCAGGAAACAGTTTGAGATTTCTAAAATGTTCTTCACTTGATAACGTCTTTATTCTATTAACTTCTGGGTCCAGCCCATCATACATGCATAGTACTTATTCAATACTTTGTACTGACAGCCCTAGTCAATGGACTGCTTCTCCAATTGAGCATCACACTTCAGTAAGAGTCCAGCATCCCTTCTCCTGCCCTCACACCTTGGCCTTCTTATTTGTATGAGTTCTCTATATCTTTTCTAGACCCAGACCCACCACAATTCTTTCTGGAAATTTCCATCTAGCGTCAACATATTCACATGCTCTTCTTGCCTCCTCTTCCTCCCAGAGTATAAGCTATGGTAACAGGAATTAAATAAACATCAACATTCCATAGAAGTAAGACTAACAATTGGCCAGTGACTCCTTTTATAATCCCACTCTTCCCTCTCCAAAACACCCCTCTTTGTCTACTCCTCTATGCACCTTGTTTTCCCCATTAATATGTAAGCTCTCAAGGGAGCAGACTGTCTTGATTTTGTATTCTTTAAAGTCAAGCACGAGCAGCTCTCCAGAGGACTGCTACTGTGAATAGCTCTAAGATCCTGATCACATAGTATAGTGAACTCTATTTATTCAGCAATAAACTAAAGCAAAGCATTCACAGAAACCAAAGTACAGAATTCACAATGATATAACATAAAAATTTATCACTAAAGTGGCCACATAGTTTTCACTTAAAGTGGCCACATAGTTTCAAACAAAAGATATCATTCAGTAAGTCCTTAACCCAATCATCCTTAAGCAGCAATCCTCATTAAGGGACACAAAGTACAAAGGTCTAAGTTTTACCACCCCTAGATCACATTGTCTTAATCTCCCAGTAAAAAAGTCTTCTTTCTTCTTGATTAGAGATTAGTTTCCAATCATCCTTAACTCAACCATCCTTAAGGGGTATAAGGTACAGAGTACAAAGTTTTCCCACCCCTAGATCACAGTAAATCATGATCTTGTCAGTCAGCACTAAGTACCCAAGGAAAGGTCTTTTCATCTTGGCTAGAGGCTGGCTCCAAAATTCCATGTTTCTTCTTCCAAGGGTCCAGATACCTGGATTCACAGGCAGGCAGTTCTCAGCTTCTCATCCAGCTCCCTGTCCAGCTCCTCACCAGTTCCCACACCATATTGAAGCTAACAGTGTACATTCCACCTCAAGTCCTGCTCTGTTTCTGTTTCTGGGAAGAGAAAGCTTAACAGAGGCAAAACAACATTCATACATATTGCTGGTACCATCATCAGTTCACTATCTGCCTATGAAATCAACACAGACCCACAAACAAGATCTGAGAACAATACAAATCATCAGTATAGTCCCAGGACCTCTGAAACCCTCCTCCAGGACTTCTGTAAACAGACAACAAGAAATCCTCTTTCAGGGCTTCCAGTAAGGTCCCAGGGCTTCAGCACAAAGTATCACAAACCCAACAGAACAGGCAAACAGAGCGCCTAGCCTCCACAACCCTTCTTCTCAGTTCTGCTCTGTCCCAGTTGTCCTCCTCCTTACATATGGTGGTTCTCCTTCCTGTTGCATCAGAAAATTCCTCCCACCTTCAAATCACAAGGGGCTCAAACAAGGTGCTAAATACTTAAGTAGCTGAAACAAGGTGCTAAGTACTTCTTTGCTTAGCATTACATATGTATATCCTCAGCGCTCTGCATGGTATCTGACCCAAAGAAAACCTTTATAATCTTTATTTCATTCCTGCATTCACTCACTCATTCATAATTTGTAATAGGAATTCTTCATCCACTTGTTTGTTCCTGTGTGGATTATTAAGCTGAATTCTTGAGCAATAGTGGCTCTCATTTAAGGCCTGTACTACGAACATAAAAAGGAAAAATTGAACAGCCTGAAGAAGATGTATCTTGGCTGACCACTGCTTTTCTAGTAACATTATAGTCCCTTGATTATAATCCAGTTTCATTTCCAATCCTTTAAATTTGACCCTCAGATTCACTAGTGGATCATCATTTGCCATCTATTCTAGTTCTAAGTCCTACTCTAGTTCTAAGTCCTAGTCTTTAGTTAGAATTGGGGACAGAAGATGTGAGTGGAGCCAAGGTAGGATGTTAAAGCAGGGAACCAAAGAAAAATACAGGTTTTCAAAAAATGAAGGTTTGTTTCAAGAAGCCATCTGGGATTATCAGAAATAGTGTAGTTTCCCATATATTATCTAGTTTATTTCCCTTCCTCCTGTTCAGTCCTAAACAATCATTTGTTCATCCATGGCACCTGTCCAAGATATATGTACTAATAGATAAGATCGGTGAGCTATCAATGGGTAGTGATTTCTATCCCTGCTACTGAATATGAATAAGGTGAAGGAGGTATCCATGGTGCTGCTAATACTCAGCAAGTTGAAGTAGATGTGATGCCAACCACTAAATCAGGCAAATCATGAGTACACAAGAAATGAACTGGGAGTGGATAGGTGGTACAGTGAATAGAGCACCAGCCCTGGAGTCAGGAGGACCTGAATTCAAATCCAGCCTCAGACGCTTAACGCTTACTAGCCATGTGACTTGGACAAGCTACTTAACCCCAGCTGCCCTGCCATCCTCCCTGAAGAAAGAAAGAAAGAAACAAACAAACAAAGAAAAAGAAAGAAATGAAGACATGAACTGAAGACATGAATATTTGCCTCATTACAAAGCTGCAAAAATGTCTCACCGATCTTAGGCAAAGAATTCATATTACTTTTTTTTTTCCTTTGTATCAGTTCCAAATAATACAACAACATGTGGTCAACCTGTGCAGGATATTGTAAGGCACGTGTATATCCTTTAGCTTAAATAGAAAAAAAAATAAGGGAAGAAACTAATGAACTACCAAAATCTGAAGAAAGAAAGGTTGAATAACCTTAGGCCTTTAAAAATAGAAACTTCAGGGATGGCTAGGTGGTGCAGTGAATAGAGCCTCAGACACTTAAGACTTACTAGTCATGTGACTTTGAGCAAATCACTTTACCACAATTGCCCTGCCCTCCCCACTCCAAAAAACAAATATATATATAATCCAGAAATTGCATCTAATAATGAAATAGATGACAAAAGCATCAAAATCTCAAATTACTTTGAAAGGTAGATAAGCTATCTCAAATATGTAGAGACCTCTATAAAATCTGTAAAAAGAGGCAGTTTTCCAATAAAGAAATCAAAACAATTTAGTTATATGAAAAAATGGTCTAAATTATTATTAATTAAAGAAATACAAATTAAAACAACCTTGAGATACCATTTTATACCTATCAGATTGGCTAAAATGATTAAAGTGACAAGTGTTGAAAGGGATGTGTAAAAATTGGGACACTAATTTATTGTTAGTGAAATTGTGAACTGATTCAACCATTTTGAAGAGCAAACTGGAATTATGCCCAGAGAGTTATTAAACTGCCTATATCTTTTGCCCTAGCAATATTATTACTAGATCTATTTCCAAAGATGATTAGGGAAAAAAGAAAAGAACCTATATGTTTACATATATATATGCACATATATATACACATATCTATATGTGTGTGCATATATACACACACATATATATATAAACTCACATACACATGCATATATATACTCTCTTTATGGTGGTAAAGAACTGGAAATTTGGGGGATAGCCATCAATTGAGGAATGGCTAAACAAATTGTGGCATATGATTGTGATTAAATACTTTTGTGCTATTACAAATGATGAGCTTGATAATTTTAGAAAAACATAGATGGACTTGGACTAAATAATGAAGAGTGAATTGAGTAGAACCAAGAGAACATTATATATAGCACAACAATACGGTTTTAAAAACAACTTTGATTGAAAAAGTCATTTTGACAATTGCAAATACCTAAATTAACTACAAAGGACATATGAAGAAAGATGCTGTCTACATCCAGAGAAAGAACTGAAAAATAAAAGTATACATAGAATGATTTTGCATATACATGTGTATATGATATACATGCATGCACTATATATATATGTATACATATATACCATATGTGTTTATGCATATGTATGTATGTGTGTCTAACAGTAGCCATTTCTAGGGCAGGGAGGAGGGAATAAAAAAAGAAAAAAATTTACATGATAATTTTATTATAAATCCAAAAAGAATAACAAGTTGCACATAATAAACTTACTGTTTCATTTGCAATCTTTCTTATTTATTATACTATGTTGTGAAAATGCTTGTTTCATTCTATAAATTAAAAATAAATATGTTTTAAAAAGAAAAGCAGATAACCATACTTTGATATTCCAAAAATGTTTTTTGAGTTTCATGACATGAACTATGCCAGCAGACCAATTATCCCATAATCGTAATTTTTTAAAGTTAGGAAATGTTATAGTTATTATTAATGACCACATTTCTATAGTATTTTGCAAAAAGCCTAAAAAACATTTCACAACTAAAACATAGAAGTATATGCAATAGCCTTGCAATTATAAGAACCAAGATAGGAAAGGTATAGCTATCAAGCAATACCCCTAAGGGACTGCACTAAACACCATCCCACCAAGAGTGACTTTTGAGAGAGCTGTTAAATATTTATAGAAAGGCATTATAAAGCTACATCAGTCTGAAGCTGGCACATGTTGTAGAAAACTAGAATGTCATGTTGCTCAAAGGCAATTTAAAAAAATATGGAAAGCAATGCAGAAAACCAAAGTCTATTCAGAAATTCTAGACTCCCCATGTCAGCAATTTAAAGTAAAAGCTAAAAAGTCAAAGTGATAAGAGGAGTCAAAGAACAAAATAAACAATTTTAAATCAATCAAACTTCACTATAAAGGTTTGAGATGTAAAGAAATAAGAGGCAAAGGAAAACGCCAGCAGAAAAAGGGTGTGTAAAATTCCTGCTCACATATATTCACAGGAAATCCAATAGAATCAAAATGTGAATTGGATCAAATGAGAAGAAGTTTATATACCACCAACATAACAAACAACAGAACGATCACAGCAAAGAAGGTGACCATAACTTCAACCTCTACCAACCTAGAAAGTGATGAAGCGAGTGAGATATGGATCACATTTGTTGGCTCAAATGCTTCACAATGATTCAGGAATTACTAGCAATTGCTTTCCCACTTCCTTGAAGATCTAAGCTTGATCCCAACTTTTTTAACTGAAGGCATCATATATTTTTGACAAAAAGATGAGAACACAAGTGACTCCTCCAAAATACTAACTACATGTCTTCATGCCTTATACTGGACATTTTGTTCAGTTTAGTCATACCTGACTCTTCTCTGATCCCATTTAGGTATTTTTGGGGAGGTGGGGGTTGTTTGTTTTTTTGGCAAAGATATTATAATGGTTTGTCGTTTCCTTCTCCAGCTCATTTTACAGATGGAGAACTGAGACAAACAGGGTTAAGTGACTTGCCCAGAACAATACAACTAGTAAGTGTCTGAGCTTGGATTTGAACTCAGATCCTCCTGATTCCAGGCCCTGTATTTTATCCATTACTCCACCTGATTGCCTCTTTTCTATATAAACACAAACAGACTTAAAGAAAGAAAACATTGGTTAAAGGGCAAAAATGGTGAGTCCAGAAGGCCTAAGTGTGAAAAGATAAACTTGTTATTTCATCATTTCAAAGAACAAGCTACCTAGAAGCACCATAACACAATTGCCTTTGGTAATTATCACATAGCTTTTGACTCAGTTATGCAATCCTAGTTTATTGAATTACAGCAAATATGTAAAATAGACTGAAATATAGTGAGAATACTAAGATATTTTATATTTACATGTAAAACTTTTCAACATGTGAAACATGTCACTAAGACAATAATGTCAACAGCAATTTATATAAGAAGGCTTTTTTTGTTCAAAGAAACAGTTTGAATTCATCATGGTTCTGCCTTGCTTTCTATCCATTATATTAAAAAGTCTTGGGTGGCTAGGTGGCGCAGAGAGTAAGATCACCGGCCCCAGAGTCGGGATGACCTGGGATTGAATCCAGGCTCAGATACTTACCACCACACCCAGAAATAACTGGCCATGTAACCTTGAGCAAGTTAACCCCAATTGCTTAATAAAAAAAAGAAAGTCTTACTAACCACTTGATGTATATGAATGATATACAGCTTTCTGGCTCCACTGAAAAACAAGTTAAACAGATCCTTCACCTTGTGGAACTTTTCTCCAATGATTTCAAAATGTCTTTTGGATAAGATTAGTATAAAATGTTTGCTGTACATGAAAGAAAATGAGGGACTGAATACTTTGAGCTTGAATGTATGGGTCTTATTGAACTAATAAAGACAAAACCTACAAACATCTTCCTCTTCTCCAGCCACAACCCTTTAAGCATAAGGCTACAGGAGTGAAGGCTATGCATAAATATGTTAAGATACTTACTGGCATCCCCAAATCAAAGCTGAATGGAAAGAAAACAGTTAAAACAATGAATACTTATGCAATATTTTTCTTAATGTTTACCTCCAGAAACGTAAAATGGGTCATAATAGATATGGAAAATTTGCAAAGAGAACATATGGCCCTGACCCTAATGAATCTATGGAAAGTTTATTTCCACAAAAACAACAAAAAGAGGTAGAGTTTTTATAGACATTCTTGGAGCAATAATAAACAGACCAAAAATCTACAAGGGAAAAGAAAACTTTTGGAATAAGTAGATGTCATTTCACCAAGGGCAAGTAAAAATAATTGCTGGTACAAGATACAAGACATTGGATTTGTTGAATCCAAAAATATATGACCCAAAGTGGCTTACTTCTGGTTGTAGCCTATGAAATAAATGAGATGCAAGAATAGGATCCAAAAAACTCTACATGGGCTATATATGAAGCATAAACTCAGGCAAAAATACATTGAAAGAAAAGTACTGAGTAAATGATTGATGTACAGATTTGTGAAAACAGAGGTCTTGATGGCAAGAAAGAACTTTGGTACAGGAAATTATAGAAGAGTTATCCATAAGTAGCCTGGACTTCATAATCAATGTAGATTATGAAAACAAACAATTTATTACTTTAGACTGTAAATATTTTGCATTTATGGAATACCTAGGAGACATGACTTGCTGTGTAGAATTACATATCAGAAGCTCACTATCATTCACAGACTAATATATAACAAACCCCTGTACTACAAATATAGACCTCAAAATAGCCTGGAGAGTGACACCAAAATACTGTAGGAGCATCTGACTCAGCACAGGCTATAAGAAACTCAAGTCATATTTTAAAAGATGATGTCATCCCAAATACACAGTCTCTAAGCTACAGTGGACAAAAAGTTTTTCAAGTAGAGACCCATTAAATCAAAATCATATTAGAACACTAGTACTAGATACTAGTACATAGTATCCCTGTTGCTTTATTACTGAGGTTGTACCAAAGATGGTCTCAGTGAGCCTACGAAGGGCCAGTTTACATCCTAATGCTTTTATTCAGTAGCAAAAAAAGTTATTTTACCCACCTGTACAATAGTATGCAGAACACTGAATTTAAAGTGATCATAGAAGAATAACAACTTGTCCCAGCTTCTATCTGAATCTTTCAACAAGTGTGAGGACAAGATGACAATAATACTACCAACAATATAATACATTAGCTATACGTGCAAGTATGAATTAATGCTGAGTTGAACAGCATTGGATTCCTATGCTTTCCTTCCTTTGGGTGGAAGTACGTGAAGATATCAAGCCCCCAAAATGGTTATGCATTAAGCCATAGCTTTGATCCCCCGAGAGAATCTTTATATATCATAGACTGAAAAGATACTATCCTAGATATACAGCATGTATGAGACAGCAAGGTCTGAATATGGTCTCTAAAAGAAACAGTGAATGCTCAGGGAGATGCGTCTAGGAGGCAAGCCAGTGAAATGTGTTTTGTGTTCTCATATGAATGTTTGGGTCAGTTATGTGGACTTCTTGAAGATCTCAGTAAAGTAAGAAATAATTTTAAATTTAATCTTTATTATTAAGATTTTCTCCATCACTTTTAAGCCTAGACAATCAAAACAAAAATCAAACCAGGCCCTGATATGTAGAGTTTACTGATTTCTATGTGCAAATGCTAACACTGAAAATTTGACAATCAGCTCCCAAGAGCCATTAGACTAGGTTCACAGGGGTATGGAACCTGTGGCCTTGAAGCACAGGGATTTGTTCTGTGAAGTTTGGATTCAGTCAAAGGCCCACACTTCAGAACATAGAGGGCTACAGGTAGCCTTGAGGCCACAGGTTCCTCACCTCTGCAGCATATCCCTAGACTTTATATTCCTGGAAGCTATACCTAAGATCAGAGTTCCAAAAGTTTTATTCTTTCCCTAATAGCCCCTCCTAAAGCCAGTACAATAACAGATTGTTTTATACTCTTTTTATTTCCTTTTATCTAAGCATCTCCCGAATCCTAATTTTGTTTCCTGTATTAAGAAACCTTAGGTCATAATGAAAACTTGTATAGAATATTTACTCTGTGCTAAGAAAAGAGGATTAGAAAAACCCAGGAGTCAGATGTAATATATAAAATTTAAGTTAGGGCAGAGATGATATATTAATAACATTATATCTGACATAAACTCCATAAAATAGTGGAGAAAGTGACCCCTCACACCTGACAGCCATTATATTGCCCATAGGCTAAAAGAACCAATTATTATAAAAGGATGTAGCTAATTAAATACCCAGAAAAGATCACACCCTTAGACCACTCCACTTGGAGGAGAAAGGTGAAAAAAAGAGGAAAGAGTAGAAAGAATTGAGTGTTGGTAAGCCAATTCTACCATTCACAGAAATACTTCCACTATTAACTTATGTATGTTAATGTTTTTTGTTTTTCCCCAAACAGAATGTAAGCACTTTGAGAGCAGGGGTTATTTCTTTATTTTGTCTCTTTTTCTCCCCAGAGCCTAGAACAATAGTTCCTGGCAAATAGTACTGATTTATTAAATGCTTGCTCAATCAATCAACCAGGGCAGATTTATTAAGTGTCTACTCTGCTAGATGTTAACCATACAAAGACAAAGGATGAAACAAGCATGTCATCATTACCTCAAAGAATTATTGTGAGGAAATTAACTTTTAAGTCTCAAAATTCTGTATCAATGTGAGGAATCATTAATGACATTGCTTAGTCTCTTCTCAAAGAGCTATTTGGATTGAAGTTCTACCATTTCCCTCTGTTGTCTTGTGTAGTATTTTCCAATCTTGGCAGCTAAATATCACTCAATCAACAACAAATGTCTCCTGAATGCCTATGACATGCCTAGCACTATTGTAGTGCCATGGGGGTTTGACAAACATAAGAAATGGATCCATTCAAAAGCTTAAAATTTAATTAGTGGGAGAAGCTCTATGAAATGACTATTGCACTTTAAACTAAAATTCCCCTCCCCACAATAACTTTGTGTCAATCAGGATAGTCATTGCTAACCTCATTTGACAAATGAGGAAATTGAAGTGCATAGAAGTTCAATAATCTCCCCATGGTCATATAATTATTAAGCAAAAGAAACAAGATTCCATCCCAAGGCTCCAAGTCCAGGGCTCTTCCCATTTTGGTAACTATCTATAAATTTCTTACGTGAATGAACCTACAAGAGTTCATCTAATTCAATCTATAACTGAACTCTACTATAACATGACCACAAAAGTGGCAGCCTAGTTTATGCCTAAATACTACTAGTGTTGGGAAACTACTTGCCTGGTATAGCAATCCATTCCACTTTGGCAAAGCTATAAAGAGTTCTAACTCATAGAGGTTGGTGGTGCAGTGGATGGAGTCAGAAAGACCTGAGTTCAGATTTAGCATCAGACGTTTACTAGCTATGTGGCCCTAGGAAACTTAGATAACCTCTGCCTGCTTCAGTTACCTTAACTATAAAACGAGGATAATGTTAGTACGTACTTTGCAGGATTGTTGTAAGGATCAAATGAGATAATATTTGTAAAGTGTCTCTTAAATAATAGGTGCATAATAAATGCTTGCTTCCTTCCTTCATAGGGACCTGAAAATAGTGTCTCTTCTATGGTGTTACTTCTAACTCAGATCACTTCCTGACTTTCTGGACTTTTACATTCCCTCCCCAGCTGCCTTTTCAATGTGGAGATTTCTCCGTCCCACTGGTCATCTCCTCCAATTGGTGAGTTCTGTTCCAGAACACCAGTTGAGGAAATGCCCAAGTCAAACATGCTCACTTCTGACTCTGCTTCACGCTTAACTCTGAAACTTTATGCCTTGACCTGGTAGAAGCTGTTTCCACACTGAGAGTTCCCTACATCAACAAAGTTGAAGCTCTGGACCAATGTTGAGTTTGGCAGGAAGACTACATGAGTGTTTGTGTCACCTGGTGAGAGCAGTGATGGGTTTTTAGTCCTGTACCCTTCAACTCTCAGATTCAGCACTTTATCATGAAGAAATGGTTTCAAGTCAAGATATACAAGACCTTGGGTACCCTGCAGAGGAGGATATACTTTATCTTGTAGGCAATGGGAAGATATTGAAAGTTTCTAGGTAGTGAGTACCATGATAAAAGTGGCAGAAGATTAATTTTTGGCATTGTGTAGAATGCATTAGAGAGGGAAGAAACTGGAATCAGTGAGGCTGGTTAAGAATATAACACACCCCTAAACCACCCACTTATAACAACGGTTTATGTTGCTATAGAGTATAAAATTGGCAGGCTGGTACTCCACATTTTGCTTCCTCCTCCCAGATTGATAGGGTCTTCCTAGGCCTAAGTCTTCCCTATTTCTTCCCTGAAGGGTAGATTAGGGTGTGATCTTGCTTTTCTCTAGTCACCATCCTTTGTATCCAACCCTCTTTCAGGAAATCTGATCAGCCACATTCTTATATGACAATTAGGTCACTTTTTCACTTGGGGAAATAAAATGGCTCTCAAATCCACAGAGCCCCTGCCTTTAGATCAGTGCTTCTTAAACTGTGGGTCCATATGTGGTTGTATAACTGAATGGGGGGCTCACACAAAAAAAAATCTGGTAATGGTAAAAGGTTTGAGAATGTCCACCAATCAAAATTTAATTCAAAATTGAACACATAACAAATTGGAGGGGTTTCTGGTCACACTTGCCCATGTTGCATTGTGCAACTTCACTGCAGTCTTAGTTCCAAACACAAAACATATGCACTTTGTGCTGCACATGCCATCACACCACGCAATGCCAACAAATGCTGCCAGAAACACCTAGGCTCAGGTTTGAGGCTATTGCATATTATGAATTGCAGTGTTTTTACTGTACATACAAAATCATTAAATGAATTTTGGCTTGGGATTAGTTCAGAATTTTCAACTATTTCTGAAATGGCCCTCAACTTACTTCTGCCATTTCATGCTATCTATTTACACAAAACCGTGTTTTCAACATTGACTATTATAAAATCAAAGTATCAATCAACTCTGAAAAATGTTGAAGATCCTCTACACCCTGTAATATCAAATACTCTGGCAAGATTTTCTTAAAATTTACAAAATTTTGTAAAATTTGTAAAAATTTGCAAAAACAAATCTAAAACCTAAAAATAAACAAGCACATCCATCTCATTAGCATGCATATTAGCTTTCATCTTTAATAAATGGTAAATATATATATAACCAAAGAATTGTTTTAAAATAAACTTCTTTATGATTATCATCAGTAAATGTTTTATTTGTATACCTGTTTTATATGCATATATATCCGGGGCTGCATAAAAATTTCTTGGGGAAAAGGAATCATGACTGGACAAAGTTAAAGAAGCCCTGCTCAATATAATGATATATTTATTCCAGATGAAAAGTTATTGATACAATCAGAATAACTCAGAGTCCTCTATTAGGAAAATTCCTAACCTTCAGAAAGAAGTTTGGTGCTCTGGCCTAATTTAGATTTTTTATCTAACCCATAGTCTCTTTATGTTTAATGCAACAAAAAATTACAATGCAAGAAATATTTAGCAACAAAAGTAATGAGAGTACATTGCAGGGTCTGTTACTAGATAGGCATGGGGAAGAGAAGTTGAAGAAAGATCATTGTCATTTTTAAAGTTTCCCTTGATCTTTGACAAGATGTGGACAATGCAAACTTGCAGCCTGAGTCTTCTTTACCAAGATTTCTACAGGAAAGTGTGGCATATGGTCCTCCTTGATATCTTCCTTCTCTGTAATTGTTCAGCCCTACTTTCACTTTTTTTCAGTCATTCCTTTTGGGTTCTCCTTACCATTTCTCTTTTCACTTGTTGCTGCTGTGATGCTGATTCCTTCTGCATCAACTTGGTATATTATAGGCAGAGGTAAGGATGCTTTTTGCAATTCTCATATTTTGAAATCTTCATTCCTTTCTCTTAGACCAAGAATAGGTTTGAAGGGGAAATGGCTGGAAGTAAGGTGTCAGCAATTAGAAAAGAAAGAAAAGAATGTCTGCACTTCCATTTATGTGCTTTGCACAATCTAAAACTGGTACCTCTTCACTTCCTCTTCATAGAATCCCAAAATTCATTCAAGGCTCAGCTCAGGTATTCTCTTTTTATAGGAAGCCTATCCTGATCCACTCCACAATTCTTAACAACCACTTACCAGTCCCATAAATTCTTTTATATTTATTTCATGCATTAATTATAGCATATGAGTTCCCCCACTTTGTCCAGCTCCTAATGCGATATTCTATTGTTATATGGATGATAAAACCATGAATAAGTAGCAGTAATGAAGGTCACAAATGGTACAAAAATATTTTGAAATCTTTTTTTCAGGACTTTTCCATTTTCTCAAAGAAGTCTGGACACTCTAGCCCACAATAGCCTCTCCTTTCCTGAAATTCATAGCAATTTGCATCTGTATTATCTGCTATTTAAATGGACACATAAAATTTTAGAGAGAAGAGGAGTTTTAGAAATTACCTAATCTAACTCCCTTATGCCAAAGATATCTTCATCTGTACTGAGTCCCAGAAAGGCAAAGTAACTTGCCTAAGAAAAGAGACAGCATTAAAATCTATGCCTCTGACTTCTAGTCCAATGGGATTTCTACTCTTAGTATTCTGTATCCTGTGACATGTTATTCAGCTCACAATGTATTTATGCCACACAAAGTGTGAATACAAAAAAAGTAGTATTTAATTGTGTTGGCAATCTGCTACTGTACCGTTTCTAAAGTAGATTTGTTTCTATTCATTAAACACTAAAGGAAAGAGATAAGATTTAATTCCCTATTTTATATTTTTACATAATTTGTTGATGGGCTAATAAGTTCACAATAAAATTTTAATCATAACTGCGGGTGACCTTTTAAAATTTTATATACAAATTAGCATAGTATACACAACAGGATCAATCTTTAGCTAGGTAGATCAAATAGTTGTCAGGAACTGTGTCTGTTTGCACAGTCGATCTCTGTCCAGACAGGCCATATTCTGGGCATAGAAGTCGTTATAATCCTTGTCTCCACTTGGTTATTTTATTTACCCCCAAATTACTGACATAGATTTATAGAATATTGGTTCTAGATAACTCAAAGGCTATTTAGTGCAGGACTTCTTAAACTTTTTCTACTTTCAACCCCTTTTCACTGTTCAGCAGCATTAGTTAGTGTTGCATGGTCTGAGGGCATGTGCAGTGCAAAGTGCGCATGCTTTGGATTCAGAACCAAGGCTGCAGTGAAGTTGGGCAATTCAGCACAGGCAAGGGCTGCCAAAAACACGTTGGATTGATCACAGGTTTGATTTTGAATTAATTTTTGGTCATTGCATATTCAGAAACCTTTTACTGTTGCCAAATTTTTTGCAACTCCATATGGGGTTGTGACCCACAGTTCAAGAAGCACTAGTCTAGTCTGAGTCCAACTTCTTAAAGAAGAGTATATTGAGGTTTAGAGAGGTTATGGCACCTTAGTTGCTGGATTCTTCTTCACTGGATGTCTTCAGGAAAAAGTTGGATGGTCACTTCTTATATATGTTTGTAGAATTGGTACTATTTCAGATATAGATTGGACTAGAAGGCCATTGAGATCCTTTCTTCCTTTGAGATTTTGGAATTCTGTAACGTCCATATTTACAAAAATAATCAGTGACCGAAAAAAATAAATAAATAATTTACAAAAATTAATCAGTGACAGAGTAGGGTCCCAAGCCCACATTTTCTCTCAGTACTTTCCTCCTTCTACTTTCCTACATTCAATAAGGTGTGCAAATTTATTTTCTCAGCTGTAAGAATTTATTTATAGGAAACTAATCATGCTCTCTCATCTGATTCCTTTTGTGCCCTACAAATAGTCCACTATTCTGTGGCCTACAAGACAATCAGTCCTTGGAGAATCATCTGTGACTATGGAACTGAGGAAAAGCTAACGGGACCAATTACTAATGAGGCCCCATTGACACCAGCTGACCAAACACACTGCTGAGCTATGGAGCATGTCACTCAACACATTGCATACAGGCCTTCTCAACATACCCTCAGCTGAATTAGGCCTCTCTTGAAGTTGGGTGAGGCAGAGGATTTGGCATAGTCTACAGTGAGTATCTGATTCATCATAGCTTGTCTATACTTCCCCAAAGTTCAAAAGACAAAAAAATGAAAACACTGACAGTGGGAAAGAACTATAATCATAGATGAGAGTTAGAAAGGACCAAAGAGGCTATCTAATTCAACACCCCCTCCCCTACCAGAAGAGAAATCCTTTTTATAGCATCGTCTGTAAGTAGGCATCCAGGCATCCCTGTCTAAAGGTCTCCAATGAGGAAGAACTCACTACCTTTATGAGGTAGCTTATTCTACCTTTAAATACCTCTGATTGTCAGGAACTTTTTGTTTACATCAAGACATAATCTCCCTACTTGTGCATTCCAGAAATTGCTTCTGGGTTCACCTCATGGAGACAAGCAGAAAATTCTACTTCCATATTAGAGTCCTACCATTTGATCCTGGCCATACTTAGTCAAAATGCTCACAAGATCATCTTCATAAACCAGAGAAAACAATACTCAGACCATATGTATGAGACAATGTGAAAAACACTTAACAGGAAGTTAAGAAATGACTTTGGGCAATCCTTTCACCTCTCTAGGTTTCAGTTTTCTCATCTCTAAAATCAAGGGGTTGTATTGGATCACTAAATATTCCTTCCAATTCAGAATGTCTATAGTATAATGTTAAACTGAGCTCTAAATTCCATGAATATTGACTCCTATCATATACATCTCCATGCATTCTCAAACCTTACATTGGAAAAACCTGGGCTTAAACTTTTTTTTTTAAGCAATCGGGGTTAAGTAACTTGCTCAAGGTTACACGGCCAGTTATTTCTGGGTGTGGTGCTGAGTGTCTGAGCCCAGGATTCAATCTCCAGGTCATCCCAACACTGGAGCCGGTGCTCTTACTCGCTGAGCCACCTGGCCACCTCTTGGGCTTAATCTTAAGGGTGGCCATCTGTTATCTTCCTTTACTACCTATATGTTTTGGGTTAAGGTCCCTGTTTCAGCTACTTCATCTGAAATTGTGGCAGTAGTAAGCCTCACCTCACAGGATTATTATGAGGATTATATGAGATAATATGTGCAAAATAGTTTCACAAAAGAAAGCACAAGTAGCAATTATTTTCATTACTATTATAAAAATTATTATATTGCAAGGAAGTTTACTTCAATATATTTGCCACAGGGAGGCAGAGCCAAGATGGTAGCGAAAGAAGCAAGAAATTTCATGAGCTCCCCCAACAACCACTTCAAATACCTATAAAATGTGACTCTAAACAAATTTTAGAGCTAGAGAACTAACAAAGTGACAGAGAGAAACAAATCCTGTCATGAAGGCAGCCAGAAGGCCTACAGGAAGGGTCCATTGCAGTGGAATGGGAGCAGAGCATAGCCCCACAGGAGCCTGCAGTTTTGGCCTCAGGCCCCGACCAGCAGCAGCTAGAGCAGACTTTAGAAGAGTGAATCACCAGCAACTGTGGTGGTATCCAGACTCCTCAACCCATAAATGCCAAAGAGCAAGTAAAAGGTCAGTCTGGATTTATGATGGAAAGGAAAGGTGCAGTCCAGCCCTGACCCCCGGGGCTAGAGGTGAAGGAGTTATGGCAGCTACAGCTGCTGCCTGGCATGGCTGTCTTCAGAGCTCCTGGCCTGCAGATTGTAGGGGGACCAAGCAACCATTCAGAGGGTGATCGTTCTTGCTTTAACCTGCTTGAATCTGGATCGATGGCTTGGGTGGAGGTCCTGGGGTATGTGACCAATGGGCCAGAGCTTGTGGGGGCTGCAGAGAGGGCACCCAACTAATAGTTACAGCAGCTGTGAAGACCCCAGTGATTTTGACAAAGGTCTCTCCATTCTGGAAGCAGAGTCTTACCATGGCAAAGAGGTCAAAAGTCAAGTAATTGACTAGCAACATGAGCAAGTGGAGGAAGCAAAGCAAGCAGAGTAATCAAATCTTAGATTCCTTTTTTGAGGACAAAAAGAATCAAAGCATGGAATGGGAGGAAGACAATGAAGTCAGAACTCCTGCATCAAAAGCTTCCAAGAAAAATATGAATTGGTTATAGGCCATGGAGTAGCTCAAGAAGGATATTGAAAACCAAGTAAGAGAAGTAGAAGAAAAATTGGGAAGAGAAATGAAAATAATGCAAGAAAGTCATGAAAAGCAAGTCAATAACCTGACTGAAGAAAATAGCCCCTTTAAAAAATAGACTAACTCAAATAGCAAAATAGGCCCAAAAAGCCAATGAGGAGAAGAATGCCTTAAAAAGTTGAATTTGCCAGATGGAAAAGAAATTTCAAAATCTCACTGAAGGGAATAATTCCTTCAGAATTAGATGGGAGCAAGTGGAAGCTAATGGCTTTATGAGAAATCAAGATACTATATAACAGATCCAAACAAATGAAAAAATAGAAGGCAATGTGAAATATCTCATTGGAAAAACCACTGACCTGGAAAATTGATCCAGGAGAGATAATTTAAAAATTATGGGAATACCTGAAAGCCATGATTAAAAAAAGAACCTAGAAATCATCCTTCAAGAAATTCTCAAGGAAAATTTCCCAGAAATTTTAGAACCAGAGGGCAAAAAAGAAATTGAAAAAAAATCACAAATTGGCTCTTGAAAAAGATCACAAAAACAAAACTCCTACAATACCATAGCCAAATTCCAGAGTTCCCAGGTCAAGGAGAAGATATTACAAGCAGCCAGGAAGGAACAATTTTACTATTGTGGAAACACAATCAGCATAGCAAAAGATCTAGCAGCCTCTACATTAAGGGATTGAAGGGTTTGGAATATGATATTACAGAGGTCAAAGGAGCTGGGATTAAAACCAAGAATCACCTACCCAACAAAACTGAGTATAATGTTTTATGGGAAAATATGGTCACTAAATGAAATAGAGGACTTTCAAGCATTCTTCAAGATAAAACCAGAGTTGAATAGAAAATATGACATTCAAATAAAAGAAGAAAGAGAATTATCAGAAGGTAAACAGGGAAAAGAAATCATAAGGAACTTATTAAAGTTGAGCTATTTATATTCCTACATGGAAAAATGATCATTTTAACTCAAGAGACTTCTCAGTATAAGCATAATTGAAGGAAATATATATGTATATATATACATATATGTTTATATAGGAGGGTATATGTGCATATAAATACATATATGAGTGTGTGTATATATGTGTATATGTATACAAAAACAGAGGGCACAGGATCAATTGATTAGGAAGGAACAATATCTGAAAAATAAAATTAAGAGCTGAGAGAGGAATATAATGAGAGGAGATAGGGAGAGACAGAATGGGGTAAATTATCTCATATAAAAGAGGTAAGAGAAAACTGTTACAATGGAGGGGGAGAACAGGAAGCCAAAAGGGAATGGGTCCACCTTAATATCATTGAATTTGGCTTAAAGAGGGAATAACATATACACTAAATTGGGTAGCTTACCCTACAAGAAAATAGGGCGGAAGGGGATAAGAGTAGGTATGATAGAAGGATGGGGAGATTGGGGGGGTAGGGTAGTTAGAAGCACAAACTTTTGAAAAGGGACAGGGTCAAAGGAGAAAATAGAATAAGTGGGGGGACAGTATAGGATGGAGGGTAATATAGTCAGTCTTTCACAATATATCTACTATGGAAATGTTTTGCATAACTACACATATACAATTTGTTGAATTTGTTGAATTGCTTATCTTCCCAGTAGGGGTGGGTGATGAGGGAAGAAAGGAAAGAATCTGGAAATCAAAGTTTTAAAATCAAATGTTAAAAAAATATTATAATTATTTGTACATGTAACTGGGAAATAAGATGTACAGCACTGAGGTATAGAAATCCATCTTGCCCAACTAAAAAGTCTTAAGGGGGATGGGGAGGATAGAAGAGAGAGCAGATTGGGGGATGGGGTATTCAGAAGGATTGCTATTTTGGGGTGGTGGGTAGGGGAAAGATGGGGAAAAATTTGTGACTCAACAGCTCGTGGAAATGAATGTTGAAAACTAAAAATAAACAAAAGAAAAAAATACCACTAAAAATCAAAATAATTCCTTTTCTCCTAGAAAAAGGGCACAATGTGAAAGAATTATAGGTTTTGAGCAGAACACCTAGATTTGAATCCACTGTGCTACTAACTTAGGCAGTCAGGTGCCATAGTGAATAGAACACAGGACTTAGAGTCAGGAAGACCAGAGTCAAACTTTGGACTCATCTACTAACTCAGTGTATGAACAGGGGCATGTCACTTAACCTCTGCCTGTCTCAGTTTCCTCAACTATAAAACTGAAACATTATAGTGCCCAGCTCTGAGGGTTGTTGTGAGAATAAAATGAGGCAATATTTGTCATGTAGTTTTTTTTTCCATTTTTCAAATACTTTATTAACTTCTGATTTACATAATTCATTTCCGCCAGATTTTGAGTTGCAAATTTTCTCCCTGTTTTCCCCCTGTTCACTGCCCAAAAATAACAGTCCCACAGGATATCCCCTCCTCCAATTTGCTTTCTTCCATACTCCCTTTGACTTTTCCAGTAGGGTAGGTGGATCTCTATGCCCCAGTGCCTGTATAACTTATTTCCCAATTACATGTAAAATAGCATTAATAATAGTATATATTTAACATTTGATTTTAAGACTTTGAATTCCAGATTCATTCCCTTACTCCCTTGTCACCAACCTTTACTGGGAAGATAATCAATTCAGTATAAGTTGTACATGTGTAGCTAATGCAAAACATTAACATAGTGGATATATTATAAAAGGCTGACTATATTTCCCTCCCTCCTATGCCACCTCCCACTTGTTCTATTCTCTATTTTGATCCTGTCCCTTTTCAAAAGTGGGTGGTTCCAACTTCTGTTCCCCCCAGCTTGTCCTCCATTTGATAATCCCCCCTCTCATCCCCTTCCCCCCTACTCTCCTGTAGGGTGAGATGCCCTATTTAGTGTGTATGTCATTCCCTCCCCGAGCCAAATTCAATGAGAATAAGGTTGACCCATTCCCCTTAACCTTCCTATTCTTCCCCTCCATTGTAACCATTTTCCCTTGCCTCTTTTATATGAGATAGTTTACCCCCATTCTATCTCTCTCCATCTCTTCTCATTATATTCCTCTCTCACTTCTTGATTTCACCTTTTAAGTATCATCCCTTCTGATTAAATTGGTCCTATGCCCTCTATATATGTATACCTGTAAATATATATGCACACATTCACATATATATTCACACACCCATATACCCTCTGATACAGACATATATATTTCTATTCCCTTCTACTATTTTCATACTGAGAAAAGTTTCATAAGTTGCAATTATGTAGGAATGTTAATAGTTCAACTTTGATAAGTTCCTTATGATTTCTTTTCCCTGTTTACCTTATCATGCTTCTCTTGCTTCTTGGATCTGAATGTCAAATTTTCTATTCAACTCTGTTTTTTTTTTCATCAAGAATGCTCGAAAGTTCTCTATTCCACTGAATGACCATATTTTCTCCTGAAACATGATACTCAGTTTTGCTGGGTAAGTGATTCTTTGTTTTAATCCCAGCTCCTTTGACCTCCAAAATATCACATTCCAAACCCTTCTATCCCTCAGTGCAGAAGCTGCCAGATCCTGAGTTATCCTGATTATGTTTCCACAATATTCAAATTGTTTCTTCCTGGCTGCTTGTAATATTCTCTCCTTAATCTGGGAATTCCAGAACCTGGCTACAATATTCCTAGGAGTTTTCTTTTGGGGATCTTTTTCAGGGGGTGATCAGTGGATTCTTTCAACTTCTATTTTGCCCTCTGGTTCTAAAATATCAGGGCAGTTTTCCTTGAGAATTTCTTGTAGGATGATTTCTAGGTTCTTTCTTTGATCATGGCTTTCAAGTAGTCCAATAATTTTTAAACTGTCTCTCCTGGATCTATTTTCCAGGTCAATGGTTTTTTTCCAATGAGATTTTTCACATTGACTTCTATTCTTTGATTTGTTTGGATCTGTTTAACAGCATCTTGATCTCTCATAAAGTCATTAGCTTCTATTTCTTCCAATCTAATTCTGAAGGAATGAAACTCCTCAGTGAGCTTTTGAGATTCTTTTTCCATCTGACAAATTCAACTTTTTAAGGCATTCTTCTCCTCATTGCCTTTTTGAGCCTCTTTTGCCATTTGAGTTAGTCTTTTTATAAGGCATTATTTTCCTCAGTCAGGCTGTTGACTCTCATTTCATAATTTTCTTGCATCATTCTCATTTCTCTTCCCAACTTTTCCTCCACTCCTCTTATCTGCTTCTTAAGGTCCTCTATGGCCTATAACCAGCTGGTATTTTTCTTGGAAGCTTTTGGTGTAGGAGTTCTGACTTCACTGTTTTCCTCTTGTTCCATGCTTTGATCCTGTTTGTCCCTAAAATAGGAGTCTAATGTTGGATTGCTCTGCTTGGTTTGCTTCCTTTGCCTGGTCATGTCACCACTCAGTCACTTGACCCCTGGGCTTTTTGCCGCAGTAGGACTCTGCCACCAGACAGGGGAGCTTCTGTCCCTAACGCTGGGGTTTTCTCAGCTGCCTGAGGTATTAGTAGGGTGCCCTCTCTGAAGCCTCCACACCCTCTGGAAAGCTGGTCACACACCCTAGGACCTCCACCCTAGACCGCAATCCAGATCTAAGCAGGCTAAAGGAAGAGCAATTACCCCTCAGACTGGTCACTTAGTCCCTTACATGCTGCAGTCCAGGAGCTGAAGCTGCCTCATGGCAGTGGCTACACCGCAGCCCTCAGTGGCTTCTCACCCTAGGGACAAACCTGACCCACTTCCAACTACTGGGTCCCAAAGTCCACACTGCACTGACTTCTCACTTTGTCCTTAGCATCTATGTGTTGATAATTCTGTACCACCACAGGCGCTGGTGATCTGGAGTCCCTCCAGCCAGTGGTTTGGCAGGCTCTCCCTGGGGCTAAAACCTCAGTGTGGGGCTGGGCTCAGCTCCCAGAGTGCTGGGCTGGCTGATTCCTGCCAGTCTTCTGGGCTGTCCTCAGTGGGAGGATAGCTTCTCTGTGTCATTTGTGGGTTCTGTAGCTCCAAAGTTTGTTTAGAGTCTCCTTTTACAAGAATTGGAGGTGGTGGGAGCCGGAGCCAAATGGAGGACCTGTTTCTACACTGCCATCTTGACTCCTGTCATGTAGTTTTCAAAATTTTAAATGATCTATAAATGTTAATTATTATTACTATCTACTACCCATCTGATCTTGAGTAAGTCATATTGCCCCTTCACTGGCTCAGTTTTCCCACCTGTATAATGAGATAGTTGAATAAGATGAATACAAAGAACTTCAATTTCAAAAGCCTTACAATCTTATCCCAATGCCTGGTACATAAAGAGGCACCTAAATTCTTGTCTAATGAATGAATATATGAATTCCTTCCCCCACCAAAAATAAATCCACATTGTTTTTGAGAAAGTAAAGAATTCTTAAAATTCAGTAACTGGTTATGTTTAAAGAATTAACTTTTTAATATAACTAGGTAAATTTCCTAAGGAGAGTGGCTTTACTCTGGATAAAGACACTGTCTTTAGCTGCCAATCTCTGCTAGAAAAAACCTGGGTGCTAAATTTTTAAGCTTCTCAAGGGTAGCCAAATTATGTCCATGTTTTGAAACTGGCAACCTGGTAAAGACTGAAACTTCTTCAAAATGAATAAAAGCACTGTCTATTATAAGTGAGTGAGCTTGACTTCAATTATAAAAACCATCAGATGAAAATGAGAAACGCCTTTACTTGCCTCATGCTAAAATATGACTTGTCAAAGCATCAGTGGCCTAGTTTTGCTGAGGAGGCAGGAGGTGGGCCTGAGACTTTGATGTTTTCTATTCTGGGACTCAGGATACAACAAAGTCCCATCAGTCTCTTCAAGTTGAAATTGAATACAACAGCCAATTTCTTCTCCTGACCTTAACCCAACCCCCAAGATGATGATACTCAGAATGACAGTTTCACCAGAAGATTGGCTGAATTTTCTCTACTGTTCTCATAGAAACTTTGGGGTCAGACTGTCCCTCTAATGCATTACAGTGGAATACTAGAACTGTAAGATTTTTATTTTATTTCTTTTTCTTTCTTTTCTTTCTTCTTTTCTTCCTTCCTTTTCTCTTATTTACTCTCTGTGCCAAGTAGCTGTTGTCTCACCACAGGCTATACTTTGGGTATGTGTAACCATACCAAAAATACAGAAAGGTCATTAATTTTAATGGCACTAGCTTTATATTGTTATTAGTGGTTCTGATGGAAGTATTATTATTATTATTATTATTATTATTATTATTATTATGGGCAGCTAGGTGGCACAGTGGATAGAGCATGAGGCCTAAAGTCAGGAAGGCTCATCTTCCTAAATTCAAATATGGCCTTACAGACTTACTACCTGTGTAACCCTGAACAAGTCATTTAACCCTATTTATCTTAGTTTCTTCATCTGAAAACTGAGCTGGAGAAGGAAATGTCAAACCACTCCAGTATCTTTGCCAAGAAAACCCCAAATAGGGTCACAAAGACTCAGAAACAACTGAACAACAACAAAAACAAAATTTTATAATTATTAATTATCATTATTATTTCCATTTTCATTAATCCTCAATGTGTTATAATGAAAAAAGAATTGGATTTGGATCTAGTCAGAACATCTTCTCTTTCCAGAGGAAGGCAATTCCCCAAATAGTTAATGTGATCTTAAACTAAATTATCAGAAGCAACGTCTAAAGCAAGAGAGGCAATAGTCTTGGTAATCCTACAATACTTTGATGCACTGTTTGGGGAGTTCTGTCCATTGCAGGGCTCCACTTTAAGAAGGACATTAGCAAAATAGAGCATATCTCGAGGAAGGCAATTAGGATGGCAAAGGCACTGGAAATCATGTCATTCAAGTTTTAATTGAAGGAAGTAGAAATATTAGCCTAGGGAAGAAAATGTTTTAATGAGTGCATGATCATTGTCTCCAAATTTCTGAAGGACTGTCATGTGAACAAGGGATTGGACTTGCCCTGATTAGTTCCAATAAGACAGAATCAAGACTGGTGTGTGGGAGTCATATAGACGTAGATTTCAACTTGATATAAGGAAGAACTTCCTAACAAGAGGATGTACAACAGTGGAATGCACTACCTATCTCAAAGGTGGTTAGAAAAAATAATTCATAAAGTTTAAGGATTTGTACATTGTTATTATATTCAAATGTAATGAGTTTCATGTCACAGGAAATGTTGAAGCCATAGTCTCACAGGTGCTTTTAGGGATACCTGTAGCAGTGACTCCTACACAGGATGAGAAATAGGATCACATGACTTCTCAGGTTCTTTTCAAATATAAAATTCTGTGACTTCACGAATGATGAATCAAATGTGTGAAAGCTATTACGCTAGAAGTATGTGAGGACAGAACTTATGTTTATACGAAACAGCTTTGAGTCATTTTGAAAGGTAAAATGTAGTAGAAACCATTATTTGATGGTTATTAAAGGGCTCAAAAGGATGGAACTGAAATCTTAAGATTTAGCCATCTTTCTGAAAAAAGTAGAGAGTCATACAGCAACATGCACCAGTGGGAGGACAGTTGAACAGAAATGAGATGGAACACATACCCATCAGGGGTGAAAGATAGCAATAAAGAAGGAACAACAGAAAAGCAGGAGGAGAGGGGAGACAGGCAGAGAGACATGGAAACAGGGAGAAACAAAGACA
>NW_027187460.1:15422771-15426450 GCF_028583685.1 Petaurus breviceps papuanus | reverse complement strand
ACAGAAAGAGACAGAGGCACAGAGAAAGATAGAGACAAATAGAGAGACAGTGACAAAGAGAAAGAGACAAAGACAGACGGAGAGGGGGGGGAGAGAGAGAGAGAAAGGGAGGAGGGGAGGGAGGGAGGGAGAGAGAGACAGAGAGAGGGAGAGACAGAGAGACAGAGATAGAGATCAACTCTTGAAGCAGAAGCTGGAACAGCAAAACTAAAATGAGAGAGCAAAGTGACAAGGTGCTGAGAAAAGAAGAAAGAGGCTGGTATGTCAAGTAGCTATGGTAGCAGACGGCTGAAGAAGAGACCAGAGACAGGGCCAGCCAAGAAACAACGGGACCCAGTACCATGAAATAAAAATATAGTCCTGGCTTTTACCCTTCACAAGTACTGCCATACTGTGCCACACCCAGGGCAGTAATAATATTCCTCAATGTGATATAATGAAAAGAGCACTAGATTTGTAGTCAAAGCACATGGTTTTGAAATCTGGGTCTGTAACTTACCTCCTGGGTGATCTCAGACAAGTCACTTAACCACTCTTGGCCTCAGTTCCATCATCTGTAAAATGAAGAGTGGTATAGGACTCTCTAAATCTATGATGTTATGATTGGGGTTCTGATCTTGTCTCTGCCACTATCTTGTAGAGTGACCTTAACTCTTCCCCTATGGGGCCTCTTTCCTCATCTATATATATATAGAGAGACTTTCATAAGTCCTTTCAACTCTAGCATTTAGTGGCTTATATTTTAATATTCAATGTTCTCAGTTCTCTTATAAATCTAAAGACATGTGTTCTATTGATTTGTTCTCTGAACAGACAGGCTTCAGATTTAATCATGTTAGTGATTTCCATTGAATTGTGATCAACACTTCTTTTTGTTAGTTTTTACAAATAATGATTTCCTTTTAAAAAAAAACTTAAGCTCACATATTCATTCTAGCATAATTTATTTTCTGTTAAGTTAGAAATATTCTTTCCTATATGAACACCTACATATCTATGAATAAACTGCTCTAAAAATCTAGAAAAATGTTGAAATAAATAGGTAAGAAAAATCAGTTCTGCCGATACAGAAAGGTAATATACAACTGGGCAGTAGTTTATATGAAAAAGACCTTGGATTTTTGCTGTCTGCAAGTTCAGTTGACAATATGATACAATATCCTAAAAATGCAAATATGATATGGGGTGCTTCAGTAGGAGTAGAGTGTCTAGAACAAATTCTGCTGAACTCTCTCCTGGTCAGATTCCACTTAGGGACAGTAGAGGATTCAAAGTTGGAAGGAAAGGACTTTAGAGATCTTCTGATCTAATTTTCTCATTTTACTCACAAGGAATTTGAAATACAAAATAGTCAAATGATTTAATAGCCTGTTACATAGGCAGTAAGGAACAAAGGATTCTAACTCAAATCTTATGCCTCTACACCTGTTTTTCCCCCCATTTTGCCATGTTGACACTCACCTCATATGTTGAGTTCATATCTTACATGGGGCAGGACAAACACATCATGTCAATTAAGGAAAGTCCCAGGGGTTGGGTAAAAGTAATTCTCTCCTAGAAAAAAAAAAAGGTAAACTCCAAATCTGGATCTATATGAACCAAATACAAAATTCCAGAATGGATCCCAATCTGTACCAGTGTTACTTCAGAGAAATTAAATCCAAGAGGTTGAGAAAAATGAAGACCCAATTACAAAAACATATATTCAATTCAAGGGTCAATATCAATTTAGGGGAGCAATAGTGGTGATTGGTGGTGGTGATAGCAATGATGACTTAACTAAATCAACCTGTGTCACCAACTTTGACTTTTGTTGAAACAGTGCATTCCCCATTTTAACACTATTCTGACCTGTATCCCTCTAATCCTAGCTCCATATGTAAGAGTCTGAGAAATTGTAATAGTTATGGGAATTTGAAGATCTTCCCTGCCTCTTAATAAGCCTAAGGGAATTTTAAGATATTTCCTGCTTGGAAGATCTTCCCTGCCCCCTAATAGGCCAAATGCAATCACATGGAACCTGTGGTGGGAGGATTTTCCCGAATGGGTGGAGAAGAACCCAAAGGAAGCTGGCAGTAAGAGCAATTAGTACAGTAGGAAGAGAGGATGAAGGCAAGGAGACAGCTAGGCTTGTGAGTGTTTATTTGTGGGAAGGTTAAAGGATACTGTGGTTCCCTGCTATGTTATGGTATATTAACTCTTTGTTGCTATAATGGATTTGACTTTCTGGTGTTGGGATTTGACTTTATGGTGTCTGAATAAATATTTTTGCTTCTGTCTTCTATATGATGAGTCTGTTATATTTTTGCAATTCAGAACTATGCTAGCATATCCATAGCCACCATTGGTGCTGTGAATATTGTGTTGATGCTACAGAAACTCAGGCACAAACTTCATGAAAAAGTACCTGGGGCAGATTCTCATCATTATCCTTCAAATTCATGCCTGCACCATCTCAGAACAAGCTACTCTTTCCCTTTAGCCCAACATACACATGTAAAACAGAAGGTTCCTACAAAAAATCCTATTCTCCTGAGGGCATTGCACAAGAGATAAAGCATAAATCTCCTATACTGGGATCCTATACTGAGATACTAATCAAAGGCAGAAAACATACTCAATAGGAAAGGAATATTTGGCCCTATGATTTGGAAGATAGGAGGTTGAGTCCCATGTCCATAATTTACTAGCTATGTGAGTATGGACAAATCATTCAACTTTTCAAAGTTCCAGTCTTCTCAATGAAAAGTAGGGAGTTGTTCAAGAAAATCTGTAAGGTCTCATCCAGCTCTAACTTTTATGATCCTATAATACACTGCAAGGACAGGATTTCTTAGAAAAATGGATCCATTAAGAACTCACTTACATTCCCTATACCCAGATTTATTACACAAAAGGTGAGTTTTAAGTAAAGCAAGAGTCAAAATAATCAGCAAGGCATAGGAACCCTTTCTAGATTTCATGGTCTTTGACTCAAGAAATCACTCCTGGAGAGATGAGGCTTTGATTTAACTGAATGGTCACAGGTATATTGGAGGAACGACTTGTTTTCAGACTCTCAGTCTTCCTTGTAGCATGGTTTCTGTCTTTCCATCACAGATTCAGAACCATAGATAGCTCCGGTTTGCTATTAGCAACCTAAGAGCCAGTATTGCTGGGGAAATGTCACTTTGCAAAGTGCAGAGGGACTTTAAAGGTGAATTTTGTCCACTCCCCATAATACCAACAAGCAAACACTGTTTGGGGTAATTGAATCACACAGAAAGTATTGAAATATGAGAACACCAGATGAAAATACATCACGATGGTTCAAATGGCAGAATATGTTTTATTTGGAGATTGGTATTGTCAGTTCTATGATTGAATACACATGTGCCCTTTCTTTGCCCTTCAATTACCAGGCAAGACATATGGTAAATTAGATTTCTATGTGTTAATGTTCACTCTCAATTAGGAGCAATTAGGATTATACATTGAATAATTTGGGGTTTGATGAGCACCTGTGTTAATGGAGTTCAGCAGGATATATTCACCCTTTTTTCATTTCCTTATTTACTTAAGGCAGTGTTTCCCAAACTAAATTGGTTTAGAACACCTAAGGGCTTGGAATATATTGACAGAAGACATAAATAGTGTGTGTGTGTGTGTGTGTGTGTGTGTGTGTGTGTGTGTGTGTGTG
>NW_027187460.1:15401308-15422761 GCF_028583685.1 Petaurus breviceps papuanus | reverse complement strand
GTGTGTGTGTGTGTGTGTGTGTGTGTGTGTGTGTGTGTGTGTGTGTGTGTATGGCCAGAGGATGGGGGAGGGAGTCTGGAGGTACTGAAACCTCAGAATGAAGTGGAATCAGGAGAATTTAAGAACAAAGTAAAGAAAATTAAGTCTATTTTTGTAACCTCAAAAAATCATATAATGAATATTTTTAATACATAAATTTATTTATGGACAAAACTTATTACTTTTATCTAGAACAGACTCTGTGGATGTATAATGACCTGATCCCAAAATTTAAGAAAGACAGTAGATCAAACTAGATCCATTTAGGATACTACTTAGCACTCTCAATGACCCCAGGCTGTTCACTGCTCAAAAGTCCATCTTTTAACATCAGTATTTTCCTGACAGCATTATAAGACTCTGAGCCATGAAATACTATGTCAGAAGAATGAGAATCACAGACAATCATAAAGACAATGGAAATACTTATAGTGGATTAAGTAGACTATTATTTACTGATTACTTTATAACCTTATTAAACCTTACTTTTTTTTACATGTTCTTTTTTTTTTTTTTTTGCTTTTTGGAGGGCAATTAGGGTTAAGTGACTTGCCCAAGCTCACACGGCTAGTTTTTGTGTTAAGTGTCTGAGGCCAAATTTGAACTCAGGTCCTCCTGACTCCAGGGCCAGTGCTCTATTCACTGCACCACCTAGCTGCCCCTCTTTACATATTCTATGATCCAGACAAACTTGTTTCTGCTTTGCGCATGCTGACACCCCATCTTCCATTTCTGTACCTTTGCATTGGTCATCCCTTAAATACGTTGTTTTCTGTTTCTTGGAATTTCTGGCTTCCTTCAAGATGAAGGTCAAGTTCCATCTTCTGCATGCATACTTTTCTGTTCCCCTCAGCTGTAAGTGCCTCCACCCACCCTCACAAGATTACTTTGTATATATTTTATTTATATCTCTACATGTTCATCTTGTTTCTCCCATTAGGAAAAAAAAAATCTCCTTAAGAAAAGGTAGCATTTTGCTTTCATCTTTGTATCTGAAATGCCAGATACAAAGTGCCTAATAAATGCTTGTTGATTGATTGATTTATTTGATCTTGAGAACTGATGTAAAAGATATTGAGGACAGACATGACCAGAAAAGAAAGAAAGCAAATAATGTAATGAGACTAAGGAAATGTAATTCAATGTTAAAAGTGCATTTAAGTGAATACTATATGCAGGGTTCCTTGCTTGCTGCCAGGGACACAAAGATAGGTAAGCATATAGTCCAAATCCTCAAAGACTTTACATTTTGCTATGATTGGGACAATAGCTGTATGCAAATAGGATAGAAGGTAAAATGTTTCTTATAAGGAAAGGAGAGTTTCAAATGTCAGGTTAAAAGATCTGATAAGGAAGAGACATTTTAAACTGGAGGTCAGATGACCTAATCCTCCTTTTTCACATTTTATGTAACAATTTGGAAACCACTAATGGGGGCATTGTTAAAAAAAAAAAAAAAGTATTATTAGAGTAGCTAAATGAATAAGGAGAGCCAGCAATTGCCCATGGTGTCATTTTGAGGAAAATGTCCCTGCCCCCAATAATATCTGCCTCAGTGATCTGCCAAGATATTTGAAATCCCTATATTACTCATGCCTTTGGATTCCAGTAATGGAGGCATCCATTTTTTTTGTTTAAAATGCTGTTTCAGGGATTAAGGGGATGACCCATTCATCTATTATATGTCATTAGCACTTTAAGAGCCCTAAGAAAGAGCTAGTCTGGAGTAAATGGGATACTTAATGCTTTGTGGGATAGAAATAGAGGGTTAAGATGAGTGTGAAGTGAGGAATACTGCCAGAAAGGAATTTAAGAGACCCTAGGTCCTGACATCTGGGTCAATGCTGAGGAACAGGAGGGATCATTTGAAGACAAAAATCATCTTGTTTTACAATTTTGCTTCTGGCAGGTCATAATGATGAAGAGTGACCCATGACCTCTATCTGTAAAATTCCCACAAAAGCTTGTGTTTCTATAGTGCTTTAAGATTTATACAGCATCATCTTCACAACAACTCATAAGGTAGGTAGTAAAAATATCATTAAACCATGTTACAGATGAAAAATGGAACCTCAAAGAAGTCATTACTTTTACAAGGTCATACACCTAGTTAGCACTTAAGCTAGGAATTAAACCTTAGAATTCAGGACTAGTAAGAACTTTTATCCTGCTCTATGCCACAGTTTTCTCTTCTAAAAACAACTGCAATTCCATGAAGACACAAATATGGATCAATTGAATTAGAAGACCTATGGTGTATGGTGTTACCTAATCTATGAAAGTTAATTAAAAGAGCTGGGCAGTAAAAAAGACTTGAGGGGGGTAGGAAATGAAAACTATGTTAAGATATTTGAAAGGTTATCAGGAGTCCATTTCTTCTCCTATTCCTCAACTCTTTGCAATCTGGCTTCTAATATCCTCACTCAGTTGAAATTGTGCCCTCCTACAACATCAATGATTTTTATTGTTATTCTGATGGTCTTTTCTCAATCTGTGCATTTCTTGAGCTCTTTTCAGCACCCTCTTCTATCTTGGTTTTCATGACACTACTCTCTTTTTCTCTTGATCTGATTATTCCCTTTTAATCTTCTTTCCTGACTCATTATCAAAAATATCTTCTAACTATGGGTGTAGTGCAAGGCTCTGCCCTAGACTCTTCTCTCCCTCTACATTGTTTTTCAATGCAGTTAATATATAACAGTTAATTATATAAATATGTGCATATGCACACACACACACATATATATATGCACACACATATGTATACATATGTATGTGTATATGTATATAATCACGCTTACATATAATATATGTTATATATTATATAATGCAATTCTCATGGTTTATCATCTCAATTCAAATGACTCATAGATATAGATTAGATATAGATATATCCATCCCTAGTCTCTCCTTCAAGCTCTAGTTCCATGTAATCATCTGCATATTAGACATTTCAAATTGGTTATCCAATAGGCATCTCACATTCAACATAAATAAAACTGAACTCATCATCTTTACATCAAAACTCACCCTTCTAAAATTCTTCAATGTTTCTTTTTTTTTTTTTTTAAGATACTATTAGGGATTTCTCCTCTCAATGTTTCTTGAAAGCAGTATCATCCTTCCAGATACCCAAGTTTCACTACCTTGGTGCCATCCTTGACTCCTCATATTTCCTCAACCCCCATAATCCTCTGTATCCACAGCCTCTCTAGAATATATTCCCTTCTTTCTTTCTATATGCGTGCCTTCTTAGTGCATCATTTCATCACTTCACACCTAACTATTGTAATAGTACCCCCTATTGGTCTCCTTGTCTTAAGTCAATTTCATTTCAATCCATTTTTCACACATCCATCAAAATGATTTCCTTAAGCTTAAATCTGAGACTATCACTTGCCATTCTCCCCTCACTCAGCAAACTCCAGTGGCTCTAGATTCAAATGCAAGCTCTTATGCTTGACATTTAAAACCCCTCACAACCTGGCTCCAACCTACTTTTCCAAGCTTACTATATATCATTCCCTTTCACATACTCTATGTTCTGGTCAAATTTGCCTTTCTCTTCCACACAAATCAATCAATCAATAAACATTTATTAAGCAAATACTATGTTCTAGACACTGCGCTAAATTCTATGGATACAAAAAGAGTCAAAAGATAGTCCCTGACCTCAAGGAGCTTATAATCTAATGGAGGAGACACCCTGTAAACAAATATATATAAAAGCAGCCATGTACAGGACAGATGGGGGAAAAATGACAAAGAGAATTAAGAGGGGTTTGGGAAAGGCTTCCCATAGAAGATGGGGTTTTAGCTGATTCTTAAAGAAAACAAAGAACATTAGTAGTCAGAGCATAGGGAGAAGAGCATTGCAGGCATGGAGAATAGCCAGAGAGAGGGTCCAGGGTCAAGAGATGGTCATCTTGCTCATGGAACATCCAGAAGCCAGTGTCACTGGATCAAAGAGGATAAGAAATAAGAAGACTGGGAAGATAGGAGGGGGCTAGGTTATGAAGACCTTTGAATTCTAAGCAGAGCATTTTGCATTTTGTTGCTGGAGGCAATATGGAGCCACTAGGATTTATTCAATAAGGAGAAGATATGATCAGACCTGCATTTTAAGATAATCACTTTGGTAACTGAATGGAGAACAACTCTCCCATTTCCTATCTCCTTGTCTGTGCACATTCTTGGAATATCTTCACTCCTTAGTTATGTGTCTTAGAATTTCCTGTTTCCTTCAAAGTTCATGTCAAGCACACTTTCTAAATAAGACCTTTCCTGATTTCCCCCAACTGCTAGAGCCTTCCAAAAAGATAAATTCTTGTAAATAGGCACTTATTTATATGTAGTCCAAATGATGTAATTAGGGTTAGGGATGCTTGAGACCCCAAAACACCAACATGCCAGGTCCTGTAGAATGAATTTGACTCAAGTCTTCTCAGCTAAAGAAAAGCAAAGTTTATTAAAAGTTTGCTTGTATTGGACACAGAGTAAGTTTGTGCTAGAAAATTCTGTGGTACTCTCACACCACATGGAGACAAGATAGGGTCTTATATACAGAAAGGTTGCTGGGAGGAATCTAGGGGTGGTCTAGGGGAGGAGTTTGGGGAGGGTCTTCAGGAGAAGTTAATGAGGTCAGGTAACAGGTGATTTGGGTACAGACATTTTGATAGGCTCAAGGGTGGGAAGTAGATGGACAATGGAGGGCCAAGCTAGTAACAAAGGTTTGGGCAGAGCCACAATGAAAGGCTTATGGCCTCATGCAAATGCCTCATTAAATGAGATGATTCAATCAGAATTCAAGAGGGTTCCCAGGTCCTGTACCTCAAAGATTCAAGGAGAGCTCAAGGGGGTTCCCAGAGCCTACACCTCATCACAAATATACTTATATATGTCTCTCTTTTCTCTTCCAATACAACGTAAGCTCCTTGAGAGCAAGGACTATTTAATTCTTGTATTTATATCCCCAATGCCTGGCATAGAATAAGAATTCTATAAATGCTTGTTGAAGGATTGATTGACCTCAGAAGAAAGAACTGAAAAAATTCAGGGAAGAAGCAGAGATAGATTTTGGTTCAATTTAAGAAAGAATTTTCAAAAAATGATAACCATCCAAAAATGAAATGACTTCTCATAACACATCCTGAATTTCTTGTCTCATAACAGCAGGATAGAGTGGTTAGAGTGTTTAACATCCAGAAAGAGTAGGTTCAAATTCTGCTCCTGACCCTTACTGATTGTGAGACAGTCTATGATCAAGTCATTTAACCTCTCAGAATCTGTTTTCTCATCTTCAAAATGAAGGTGATAATATCTATACACTAAAGAGTTTTGGTGAGAATTAAGTAAGGAAATGCATATAAAGCCCTTTCCAAAATTGAAGCTCTGTATGATGCCTTTTTATTAATGACCCAAAGTGATGAATGCTTCATGTTGGAGTCAAACTAAGTGATCTCCAAGTCCCCTGGACCTTGCTGTATTCTGAATCAAAGAAGCCATGTTCAAATTCTAGATCTACCATTTAGTACTACATGATTTTGGACAAGTCACTTCATTTTTTGTGGGTCTCAGTTTCCTCATCTGTAGCAGGAATGGTTTGGAATGAATGACTTGTAAGATCCCTGTCAGCTTTAAAAGAATGATTTTGTGTGGTGAAAATAACACTATATATTAAGTCAGACCCCATTCAAATCCTATTTTTGTCACCATCATTAGTCACATGATCTTTTCACTTGATTTCTCTGTTGCATCAGTTTCTTGACCTGTAATATTGACTTAAATTTATCCATTACACTTAGATGATAGTACTATTATGAGAAAGGGGACTTTGTAAACCTTAATACCCCATTAAATGTCAGATAATATGATTCTATTACCAGCAAGTGTTTGTTGAACAAATAAATAAGTGCAAAAATTACATCTGGTTCTCTTCCCAAGACAGGTATTTGACTCTGACTTCTGATTTTTATACACAATCTGTTCCCCAAAGTGGGCTCACTTTGTAGGATGTCAGGAAGGCCATCAGTATACTTGGCTCAGCTATCCCTCATTAGGAACCAATTAATAGTGTCAGTATCCTTCCTCAAGCTTAAAACAGAATGTCTGATTGCCTGGAGAGTTCATTATATTGAGCTGCAGTAAGCACTCCAAGCCAAGTGATGTGGAATTAGGAAATAGTGGAAAAAATGAAAATATAAATTGTGGTATTCATATAAGCCTTGTAACAAGTTGGACTATGGCTGAAAACATTTCAAGCTACGTAGAGGGTACTGGCTAAAGTGCTAGGCCTGGAGTCAAAAAGGCCTGGGTTCTTATCTCACTCCTGGTACCCACTAACTCTTAAATTACTGACAAATCATTTAATATGCCTGAGCATCAGTTTCTTTATTTAATAAATGGCTTTGAGAGCAGAACCAGGAGAATATGGTTCACAATTACAGACACATTGTATGTTGATGACGAACTTTGACAGACTGGACTCCTCTCAGTAATACAAGGTTAGGAGACAACTGCAAGGGGCGACTAGGTGGGGCAGTGAATAGAACACTGGCCCTGGAGTCAGGAGGACCTGAGTTCAAATCCGACCTCAGACACTTAACACTTACTAGCCATGTGACCTTGGGCAAGTCACTTAACCCCAATTGCCCTGCCCTCCCCCCTCCAAAAAGTAAAAAAAAAAGAAGAAGAAGAAGACAACTACAAAAGACTAAGGATGGAAAGGGTTATCTATCCACAACCAGAGAAAGAGCTACAGTGTCTTCGGATTGAAGCAAACTATTTGCTCTCTCTCACTTGTGTTTTGTTTTGTTTTATCCCTTCTTTTTCATTATTCAGCCCATTGGTCATAATCCTTTACAACATGACTAACATTCAATGTGAAGGTATTTGTAGAACTTATATTTGATTATGTGCTACTATGGGGGGGAAGGGGGGAGGAAAGAGGGAGGGAGAGAAAATTTGAAATAAGAGATTGTGGAACTGAATGTTGTAAACGAAAACTAAATAAAAAGACATCAATATAAAAAAATAGAATAATTGAAGCACCTAAACCAGAGGGATTTTGTCAGGCTCAATTGAGATAATAATAATGTCAACAGCTATCATTGGAATTTAAATAGTATTTTAAGATTTGCAAAGTGCTTTTTTAGATTATGAGTTCCTTGAGGGCAGGGACCATGTTTATTTTTTTTTTTGCCTCTTGTATCCCCAGAATTTAGCACAGTGCCTGGCACATAGTAGATGCTTAATAAATATTGACTGATTGATTGAATATTATCTCATTTGTTCTTCTAACCCTAGAAGGTAGGTGTAATTATTGTTGTCAATTTACAGATTGGGGAACTGAGATATTTCACATGAAGACTTTTGTTTAAGTGCTTACTTTTAAAGTGCTGTACAAGTACCAGCTATCATCATCATCATAACAACATCATCATTATCTTACTGGGTAGCAGAGCTTAGAGAACATAAGGAAGAATATCACCATATATGTATGGAAAACCAGGATGTGACCACACAGTGAAGGGCTTTGCATGTTAGACTAAGGACTGGGACTTTCTCCTGTGTGCGGTGAGGAATCAGTGAAAGTTTTTGAAGAAGTGATGCATTAAGTTTCATACTTAACTCAAATCCATTACATTAGTTTCTCAGAAATGTTTAAATCTGAAACCTGAAGGAAGATGACAGCTTACATGTGGAAAAGATTTTTATGACAATTTTTTTTTTTACCATCAAAGCCAGGGAAGCCATCTGATTTAGTTCCTATCATCATGGCTCTGTGCTTTTTGAAGAAAGAGAAATGGCACTATGAGAATCAAGGACAGAGGAAGCAGCTGGATTAGATCAAGTATATGTAAAATTCTAGAGATGACATAATTTTCAGGACATCAAAAAACTGATTTTCAAAGGCTTTTTTGTTGTGTGTGGGTTTTTTTTTTTGCTTTTTGGAGGGCAATTGGGGTTAAGTAACTTGCCCAAGATCACACAGCTAGTTTTGTGTTAAGTGTCTGAGGATGGATTTGAACTCAGGTCCTCCTGACTCCAGGGCTGGCACTTTATTCACTGTACCACCTAGCCACCCCAAGGGGGAAGCTATTTAGTCAGGCAGGTCACTCTAAAGCATAGGCTGACCTCTGTCTATAGGCTGGGCTCTGTCTGAAACACAGTTCCACAAAGCAGCCTCTGGAGGGGGGTCTCGATAATTCATAATATTCAAGAAGAGAATAACCAACTTCTTACAGTCCCTAAGACCTATAGCTGCTTCTTCTACCTTGACACTTACATATAGTAGAACAAAGGAGTGCTAACATATAGAGTATATATGCTTGTGTTGTGCAAAGCACATGTTATGATGTGCCTCATTTCTTTGTCAGGGAGAATGCATAATCACCACAATAGGGGTGATACAAAGCCAGTCTCTTAAAGTAAAAATAATATGATCTTAGACTATGAAATGTCAGAACTCAAAAGGACCTTAGAATCTAGAATTATAAAACAAAGAACATCAAATGTTGGATCCATAGGGAACTTTTGAGATCATCTCACCCAGAGGTTCTTAACCCAAGGTCTGTGAACAGATTTTAGAGAGTCTGTGAACATGGATGGGAAAAAAAAAAACTAAATATTTTTCACTACCTCTAACTGGAATGGAGCACTTCCTTCAATTACTTAAAAACATGATTTTAAAAAGGGGTCCATAATACCCCACCAGATGGATCGTCAAAGGGGAAGAGGCCCATGATTCCCCCTATATAGCTAATTGAGATATGTAGGGCTAGAGGAGGAGAGGGAGGACAGGATGGGAAACAAAGGCAGTCAGTCATTCCTTCAATCAGCCTCAGGCTCAAAGACTCCTAGTTAGAACTCTGATTCTGAATTTCACAAGGGCAATTCATTTTTATTTTTGTGAATCACACCATTGCTATTCTGCTGTGAGAAGAGGGTAGCAAAGGTTTAAGCAAAGGTGACCAATGACATGGAGTGGGCGGCTTGAGGCTGAAGAAACAGCTGGCTCTATTCACCCTCTTTGTAGCAATTTATTTCCTATGAACTGTTCGTGCCCCTGGTCAGTATTTTTAAAGACCTGGAACTGTTCTGTGCAATGGGACACTTTTCCTATGATTGTGAATTACCTCCACACAGCTGCAAGTCATGGGCAGTTATTGATAGTGTCCCATTAGTTCAGGCTCAGAGCTGTGATGCTGAAGAATGACATATTTTCCCTGTTTCCTGCCTTCTGACTGGCTAGAACTCAGTGGGCATTGCTCTGTGGCAAAGGTAGCGAGTACTTTGTCCTGCTGCCTCGTTCAGAGAGGTACATACTTCCTAAAAAGCCTGGTTTGGTCTCAGGACAGCAGCACTTTATTTAACTGTATTCTTCATGGGAATCAGCCTATTCTACCCAATAGAATTTTCCAAAGAATTTTAACATAACTCTTTAAGCTCCAAAACATTTAGAGAGAAAGCACTTTTAATTAAAAAAAATTAAACTGATTATACATTCTCTGCCTTATTAAAGGGCAGCTAGGTGGTATGGTGCAAAAAGTACCAGGTTTGGAGTCTGGAGTCAGTCACCTTACTGAATTTAAATGTGGGCTCAGACACTTACTAGATGTATTAACCTGGACAAGTCACATGGTTTGTTTGCCTGTTTGCTTCAGTTTTTTTCATCTGTAAAATGAGCTAGAGAAGGAAATGGCATGGGACTCTAATATCTCTACCAAGAAAACCCCACATGAGGTAAGGAAGAATCAGACGCAACTGAACAATAAATTTTTTAGAGAAAGAAATGGTAAATCATTCCATTATCTTTGCCAAGAGAACCCCAAATGGGATCATGAAGAGCCAGATATGGCTGAAAAACAATTTAATAACAATAACACATTCTTAAAAAGAAAATCAACTTCTCTTCATGATATTGGGTCATCTTTTTGAATACCAGCTCTCATTTTGTATGATTCTCTAACATTTTAGTCATGTAGTGGAGTACAATGAAAGAGTATTAGCTGGAGTCAGGGGAGCTAGGTTCAAATACCAACTCTGATTCCTCCTATCTGTATGACTGTGGCCAAGTCACTTTATAATTTTGTGACTCAATTTCTTTATCTATAAAATGGGGCGGGGGGGCAGGGGGACTAGGAAGACTTTGAGGTTTCTTCCAGCTCTAAATCTATACTAAGTTGAGGCTGAACAACTAGATGTTAGTAATGCTTTAGAGAGTGTTCAGTCAATCAACTAGCATTCATTAAGTACCTACTATATACAAGACACTATGGTAAGCATTAGAGATGCAATGAAAGGCAAAACTAATCAACGTTTTCAAGGAGCCCATAATCTAATGGCGGAAGATAACATGAATATAACTACATACAAACACACTATATGAAGGGCAAACTAGAGATAGCTTCAGAGGGAAGGCACTGACTACAATGTTGAACAAGATGATCTCCAATACTTCAGTAGAATGAAAGCCCAATGAGGTCAGATTCTATCCCATTTTTGTATTTGTATCACATTTGATTAGCATAGTGTCTAGCCCATAGCGCTTAATTAATGCTTGTTGACTCACTGATTCATTTGCCCTTCCAACTCTGGGTTCCTCAGATTCTATATAAGTAAGATACTCATATATTCAGAGCTGCCAGGGGATACAGAAATGCTTGTTTCTAAAACTGATGTCTTCCCAAGTGTACTGTGGTCTGGAAAACCAACTAAATGGCCCAGTGACTCATGAGGGCAAGCTGAACAAAGTACTTTGTAAAGCTTAAAGTTGTGGAAATATGAATAATTATCATAAATAAGCTTATAAGAATGATATGTTACGTAAGAATAGGCATGCTCCAAGTAAGAAATTCTCTTGTGTATAAAATGCATGTTACTGAGGTCATGGGTAATGGAACTTATCTTTTTTTTTTTTAGCTGAGTAGAAGCTGTTTTTTGCTTCATTCTTGGTTCTTAATTAGATTCTAGGCAGTTGCAAATGCCATATAATTAACTTGGATGAGTGCGGTGTTGCTGTCTCAGAGATGCAACGAATGGCAAATCACTTTCTAAAAATGGTCTCTTTCTAGGGTCCTTCCCATTTCACCAAAATTTCTCACTCAAGGAGGAAGGAAGAAGCATAGAATGTGTCTATGGAGGCAAAGTGGAGCTCCAATTTCAGCTCAGTAGAAGGGTAGCAGCAGTAAAGGGAAATTTGACACCAAGCCAAGACACACAGTTGAAAACCAGTGATAAACAAGCAACTGAGAAATAGTTAGCTCTTTATATATTGGGGTGGGGGAAGACTGGGGATAATTGTATTACTGTCCTATGCAACATTCTAAAGCATTGCAGAGACATCCCTGTTCTGAATTGGTAAGGCAAATTTCTTATATCAAGGCAATCCATCACAGGCACAGTTCCTCTTCTAATTACTTTGGTATAGTGCTCCAATTAAGTGCTTTGAAATTTTATTTGTGCTAGTCAGTAATAGAATGCAATGGATGAGGGCTGTACTGATGTTTTTCCAATTGCAATTATTCAAAGTACCTCACAACTGAATCTAGGTACTAAAGAATTCTTGCATCAAGTGGCACCCTTTGTTACACACAAGTGTCTTCCATTCTACTGCTTCTACTTGGAGTTCCCACAACTTCTGGCCTGGTCCAAAAATTCCTTCCTAGTGTCAATTGATACCAGAGGTGTTAAACATATGGCCCACAGTCTGCAGTCTACAACACTCCAGAGTATAGCCTGAACCAGATTAGAATGTAACTGGGAAATATTTAACACAATAAACTAAAATACAATTAAACATAGATGCTAATATGCATTTTTCTAAGTCAATATGCACCCACAGGGATTCTTCTGTATGCAGAAATTCCCCATGTCTATTTAAGTATTACACCATTGTTTACTGCCTTTAGAGTTGCTGTTCACTGTTTCTCTACCACTGTTATCTTCTGAAGCTACCATGTACACCTGGAGTTGGTCACATCCAGCCAAAACACAAAAGAATTGTCAGGCTACCATCAAGACCCTTCTACTTGTCCCTTAGTCTTCATTTCTCCCTGGGTTGTTATGAGCAAATTCCTTTTTCTCTCTGTCCTGAGCTTCAAGCTGTGTATCCCCCATGAGGTTCACCATCCTGCCGAGTCTTTCTGAGGCTTGAGAGAAATGCATTGACCACTTCTCATTTGTCTCTAGTCCTTGGGGAGCTAGCACCTGGTCCAAGCTTCACATTAAAGCTTCAACATAATTTTAAGAACCACTTGGTCACATTGCAGGGAAAAGAACCATTCCTTCCTTTGTTCTCCATTCCTTCCATCATGGCAAAAAGTTGCCATTTCTGCTTCTATATGTTTTAGTCTTATTTTGACTAAGATTGACAAGTCTTTTAAGTGCATTATGTACCAAACACTGTGCTGCTTGACAAATATTAGTTCATCCTCATAACAACTCTAAAAGATATCATCCTAATTTACAAATGAAGAAACTGAGACAGATAGGGAAGTGACTTGCCCAGTTTCATACAGTTAACAAGTATCTGAGGCTGTATTTGAACTCAGATCTTCCTGAGTCCAAGTCTAGGACTTTATCTACTGTGCCATTTAGATTCTTCTAAACATATACTAGACATGAGGGGAGAGATTATGGTTTACCTAAACTTAGAGTCCCCTCTAGCACCTCACACACTGGTCTGCACTTAGTTGGCACTTAGTAAATTATTGTTGAAGTGAAATTAATGGAAAGGAATTTAATTGAAAAGAGAGATTTCCAAACACTACAAACCTACCCCCAGGGACACCAGGGACAGGTGTTCCCACACACCAGAGGTTGAAATCTGCCAGACCTTATCTTGCATCCACCAGCTGTGCACAGCAACAACACAGTAATATGGCCTTAAGGGCCTGCCCAAAGAAAAAGGCTGCAGTTCTGCCAAGGAAAGTCACAATCTCAACAAGGTTTCTAATTGCTCTGGCTACAGTACAGCAAGCCTTCTGGAGTGTCAGCAAATGGGACTGTTGTCCTATTGGGTGATGGCAGCCAGACTGGCTCTATCTTACAGTATCTGGGGAGGTATGAACTTCAAAATCTCATTAACACTAATGAAATGTCAGCACCAGTCAAGGCAATACAATATGCCAGCCATCTAAGAGGGCCAGTAAGGTGGGCACCTCCCCCCCACACACACACTTTTCTCTCTCTCCACCCCCAACCTTTTAGCTTTATTAATAAATATTTCATATGGTCCTAAGAAATTTGTGAAGCATTCTCTTCTCCTGGGTATATAATATTGTATTGAATAACATAGGGTCAGAAAATTGGCACAAAGAGACTGAGTCCCTAATAAATAAGCATTAATCAAACACCTTCTGAGTACCAGGAACTGTCTTAGCTACTTTGTATACAAAGATGAAAATGAAAGAGTTCCTGCCCTCAAGAAACTTCTGATCTACCTCAGGGAATGTGTGTATAGATATAGATTATATAGAGATAGCATGTGTATGTATGTGTATAGACACACACACACATATATACATACATACACACAAATAAACACACAGAGTTATATATGAAAGAGTTACAAGGGGTTGAAGTGGGAAGAAGGTAGAATCACTAGCAGCTAGGGTTCATGTATTTAGTGGCCTTTGAGCTGAATCTTGAAGGAAATGGGATTCTAAAAGGTGAGGGTAAAGAGAGAATGTATTCCAGACATAGAGAAGGGACAATACAACAGATATTTCCTATACCAATGAATTTATATGTCCAGTCCAGAATTTTAATATTATTTGCATAATGAAGCTCTGAAGGTAGTGGGTTCCCCTTCATTGGATTTCTGCAAGAAAGGACTAGATGAGCATTTTATGTATGTGATAGAGAGGAATTTTATTCAGGGATTCTTGACCTGGGTCAAGTCTCTTAAATTTTCTGGGCCTCAATGTTCTTATCTGTAAATTGAGAAAGTTGGATAAGTTGGCTCCAAAAGCCCCTCCCACCTCTAGCTCTGTGATTCTACAACACCCTGCAACAATCAAACAGGAATATTCAGTTGAACCTGTGGCAAGCCAAGAAGACAATATGTAGAAAGAAACAGAAAGAGCAGTCATGGATCTAAGAAAATAGCATCCAAGCAAGATCACCACTGGAGGGAGAGAAGCCGTAAGACAAAAGAAGTTGGACCAGATGACCTCTAAGGTCCCTCCCAACTCTAAATTTTTTTTTAATTGCAACCTTTAAATGGTTCTACAAATATACATACAAAAGCTATTATCACCTCCACTTTATGTATAAGGAAACTGACAGAGGTGAAGTGACTTGCCCATGAGCAGAAAGATCAGAATTAGAATTCAACACTTCTGACTCCAAGCCCAATGTTCTTCACACAACCTTATCAAGCAGTAAGGTAAGGTGATAGGTTATGCATATATTCCTGTTCCTATTTCACAGATGAGTAAACACAGTGTCACAAAACTAATAAGTGCTAGAGTTTGGACTTACCTCTTTCTGCTATCTCTGATCTTTAGTAGCTTATTATTATAAGCTATTATCATTTCTGGGCAGCTAGGTGGACACAGCGGATAGATCACTGGACTTGGAATCAGAAAGACTCACCTTCCTGAGTTTAAATTTGGCCTCAGATACTTACTAGTTGTGTGATCCTAGGCAAGTCACTTTACCTTGTTTACCTCAGTTTCCTCATCTGTAAAATTATCTGGAGGAGAAAATGTCTATCCACTCCAGTATCTCTACCAGAAAATCCCAAAAGTGGTGACAAAGAGTTGGACATGCCTGAAATAACTGAGCAACAATTATTTCTGCCTATGTGGCCTGGGACAAGTCTCATAATTTCTCTGGGCCTCAGTGACCTCGTTTGTAAAATGAGGAGTTTGGACTAGTTGGTTCCTAAAGTCTCTTTTGCCTCTAGCTCTGTGATTCTACAACACCCTCAGCAACAATAAAACAGAAATATTCAGCTGAACCTGTGGCCAGCCAAGAAGTCAATATCGAGAAAGCAGCAGAAACAGCAGTTGTGGCTCTAAAAAAAATAGCATCCAAGTAGGATCATCACTGGAGGGAGAGAAACTGTAAGACAAAATAAGAAAATATCCTCCAAATGTTCAAGAAAGCATTAAAAGGATGTCTAAATGTAGTGGTCTCAAAAAATATTCTCACAGAACAAAGCAAGAACTTGACTTTTTTAAGTGTTGCTGTTTGTTTGTTTTTTACCTTGGACTCAACAAATCAAGAAATCCTCTGATACCAAGACAAAGGTTTTTTGGATCGGGGGTTTTCCCCTCACCAAATAACCCTTTCTCTAACATCTACCATGTTTAGAGCTCAACGCTAGACCCAGAAGGAGATAAAAAAGATAAATGAAACCCAGGCTCTGTCTGAGGAGCTTTCTCCTAGAAATGGGATGAACAAAGGTACATACAAAAATACAACAAAGCATTCTGCTAGATTAAAGGGAAGAGAGAGAGAGAGAGAGAGAGAGAGAGAGAGAGAGAGAGAGAGAGAGAGAGAGAGAGAGAGAGAGAGAGAGAGAGAGAGAGAGAGAGAGAGAGAGAGAGAGACAGAGAGAGAGAGAGAGAGAGAGAGACAGACAGAGAGAGAGAGAGAGAGAGAGAGAGAGAGAGAGAGAGAGAGAGAGAGAGAGAGAGAGAGAGAGAGCTTCTAGTCAGGGAGAGGAAGAAAACTAGGAGGACTTCATGGAAGAGATGACCCTGATCTGGTCCTTGAAAAATTTTGATGATAATATTCCCCCACAAAATTTCTACTTTCTGTGACAAGGATCTGATCACACATAATAAGAGCTACTATTTGTAGAGCAATTTAAGGTTCACAAAGTATTTTTAAAATATTTTAATCTCACAACAATCCTGGGAGATAGGTGTTATCCTTACCACCATTTTATAGATGAGGAAATTGAGGCAGGGAGACATTATAGAGTCATATAGCTAGTAATCCCTGAGGCAGGATTTGAACTCAGGTCTTCCTGATCCCAGGTCCAGCACTCTATTCACTAAACCAACTAGCTACCTCATATTGGCAAACCTTCCACTATTTACCAATAGTTATTTGGACAGTTGCCCCCTCCATCCTGGAAGCAGAGTGTCACTTTAGCAAAGTTAGATTGAGGAGAAAAAAAATTTAAACATTATTGGACTACCTGAAATCCATGATAAGAAAAGAGCCCTGATAGCATCTTTCAAGAAATTATCAAAGAAAGTTGCTCTGATATTCTAGAATCAGATGGGAAAATAGAAATTGAAATAAACTACTAATCACCTTCTGAAAGAGATCCCAAAATGAAAACTGACAGGAATGTTATAGCCAAATTCCAGTACTCCCAACTCAAAAAGAAAATATTGCAAGCAGCCAGGAAGAAACAATTCAAATACCATGGAGCCACAGTCAGTATCACACAAGATTTAGCAGCTTCTACATTAATGAATCAGGAGGTTTGAAATATGATATTCTGGAGGGTCAAGGAGCTAGGATTACAACCAGCAAAACTGAAGATAATCCTTCAGGGTGATAAATAGACATCTTATGAAATAAAGGACTTTTAAGCATTCCTGATGAAAAAAATCACAGCTGAATAGAAAATTTTACTTTCCAACATTGAGACTCAAGAGAAACATAAACAGGTATACAGGAAATAAAAATTATAAGGGAATCAATAAGGTTAAACTGTTTACAATCCTACATGTGTAATTTTCTCATTATTAGTGCATTTAGAAGGGGTTAAACATAGACAGAGGGTATGGTTGTGAGTTGAATATGATGAGATGATATCTAAAAGTTAAAATGAAGAGATGAGAAAGATAAATGCACTGAGAAAATGGGAAATTGGGACATAGAACAATGTAAGGTACAGAAGAGCTATTTCAGAGGAGGGGAAGATGGAGGGTGGGAAGGCTGACAGGTAATGCTTGAATTTTACTCTCATCAGAATTGGATCAAAGAGGGAATAAAATACACACTAACATGGGTATAGCAACCTATCTTATCCTATAAGGAAAGCAGGAGGGGCAGGGGATAAAAGGAGGTGGGGGGCTGATAGAAGAGAGGACAGATTAAGAAAGGTAAAAGTCAGAAGAAAAACATTTTTGAAAATGGACAGAGTGAAAGAATAGAGATAGAGCAGAATAAACAGAAGGGAAATCAGATGGAGGGAAATTCAGTCAATTATAACTGTGAAAAAATTTTACAAGAATCTCTGATGAAGGATACATTTCTCAAATATAAAGAAAAATGAGTCAAATTTATAAAAAAAAAATAAGAGCCATTCTCAAACTGATAGTCAAATATTAAATATTTTAGTTGAAGTAATCAAGACAATCTATAGCCATATAAAATGCTCTAAATCACAATTAGAGAAATGCAAATTAAAAACATTTCTGAGGGATCATCTCACACCTATCAGATTAGCTAATATGACAGAATAGAAAAATGACAAATGTTGGAAGAGATATAGAGAAATTGAGTCACTAATGAATGTTGGTGGAATTGTGAACTGATTCAATTATTTTGGAGAACAATTTGGAACTATGCCCCAAAGGGCTATAAAACCATGGATACCCTTTGACCTAGCAATACCACTACTGGATCTGTATCCCAAAAAGATTAAAAAACAAAAAGGAATAGGGGCAGCTAGGTGGCACAGTGAGTAAGAGCGCTGGCCCCAGAGTCAGGAGGACCTGGGATTAGTTCTGGCCTCAGATACTTAACACCCACTCAAAATAACTGGCCATGTAACCTTGGGCAAGTTACTTAACCCCAATTGCTTTATTTTAAAAAAAGGAAAAGGACCTTAATGTACAAAAACATTTATAGCAATTCTTTCCTGTTGATCTCCATCAATTGGGGAATGGCTGAACAAGTTGTGGTATATGATTGTGATGGAATACCATTGTGCTATAAGAAATGGTGAGCAAGATGCTCTCAAAAAACCTGGAAATACTTACATGAATATTGTACACAGTAAGAGCAATATCGTACAACGGTCTATGGTGAATGACTTAGCTATTCTCAGCAATGCAATGATCCAAGACAATTCTGAACAACTTATGATGAAGAGTGCTATGCCTCCCTTGAGAGAGAATTGATGGAATCTGAATGCAGATTGAAGCAAATTTTTTTTATTTTCTTTATTTTTCTTGGGGTTTTGTAGTCTGTTTTTTCTTCTGTAACATAATGAATATAAAAATATGTCTTTTCATGACTACACATTTATGACCTATATACAATTTCTTGCCTTCTCAATGAGGGAGTAGAGAAGGGAGGGAGAACTTGGAACTAAAAATTAAAAAAAAAACTGTCAAAATTGTTTTTATGTGTAATTGGGAAAAATAAAACACTAAAATATTTTTTTGCTTTTTTTTTTGGAGGGAGGAAGGCAGGGCAATTGGAGTTAAGTGACTTGCCCAAGGTCACAAGGCTAGTTTTTGTTTTAAGTGTCTGAGGCCAGATTTGAACTCAGGTCTTCCTCACTACAGGTCCAGTGCTCTATTCACTGCACCACCTAGCCACCCCCAAAATAAATTTTTTAAAAATATCCTTGAACACTCTTCTGCTCATTTATCCTAAATATAGTACCTGTTCTGGATAGCTCTCAACTCACAGGCTTTCTTAAAATGCAAATTTATTTGATATACATTTTGAATCCTCTCCTAGATTCTGCTATGCACATGATATTTTTTTCTTTTCTTATTTTATACTTAAGTTTCAATATTTAAATTTATAATATTTTTCTTTTATTATTGTGTATTTAAGTTTTAAAAAGAATAAAAATAGAAAAAGTATAGCATCTGTTCAGAATTATATACAGGAATCCTCTCCCTTCTTTACATGTGTTACCCAATGTTCTTCTTAAAATGACCCACAATCAATTCTCTCTGTGTTTCTGTCTCTGTGTCTGTCTATAATCAAGATCAAATTAAAGACCTTAAATTTAAAAGACATTATAATCATATGAGATGCAATGTATCATAATGTATAGAGAGCTGACCTTGAATCCAGGAAGACCTGAGTTCAATTCCTGTCTCTGACACATAGTGGTTGGGTGACTCTGGGTAAGTCACTCACCCAGAGATGAGCAACTATCTAAGACTACAAATGAAAGAGAAGGTGCCGAGCTGCATTGGTATAAGGAGTTTATCCCTAGTGTATGTGTAGGAGCTCCCTATACCAGTGAAATCATAGGTTCATTCTTCATCATTATCCCATAAAGATGAGAAAACAGCATTGTGAATACTTTGAACAGCTTCAACCTGACCACTTAAATGAGAAATCTATCCTCTCTCCTCCAAATAAAAAAAAACTAAAATAGAAAAGGTAAATGTTGTTCAACACTATTTCCTATAAAAGTATAATCTATACAACGTAGTCATCATTACAAGGTGTCCAGAAAGAGTCCAGAAATTGCATTAGCCAACTGTACCTCTTCACTAAGCAGAGAAAGATGTCAGATAAGTACAACACCAGTTTAAAATAAAAACAAATTTGAAAATGCTAAGGAGGAGGAGGTAGACAATGATGAAGTATACTGCTTCATAAAAAGGAAAAGGCAATAGAGGCAAAAAGTTTGCAGAAACTTTGACATGGGATTCAACAGAGCCAAATCATCTCAAGAGCATTCGTGGATAAAACCAGCAGAACAAATATATTTCAAATGGAATAAATTTGTCAATTTTTATACATTTTCATGATTAGTGGCAGAGGATCCATTTGGCTCCCAAAGCTTCAGTGCCTGTAAGATCTGCTATATGAATAATCAGAAATGGCATTCAGGAACATCAAAAAGAATGATTAGACCAGATGATACATACTTAGTGAAAAGTCACTGGAGGGGGAACAATGTCCAAATCATCAATGGATCATTCTACAAAACATAACAGTGAAGAAAATATGCCAAAAGAATGGGAAAATCACCAACAATATTAACTCCCTCCCACAACAAGATGAAGAGAACATCAATTATCACCAACCTATATGTCTAATTTTTGTGTTTATAAAATCTTTATACACACATATTGAGAGTGTTGATGATGAAAATGTGAGAAGGGAACAGATAAATTTTAACACATGATTCTTTACCATAGACTATGTCTTTATAGCCAGAGAGAATACAAAATTCAATTTTTGTTGTTGTTGATTCTTTTAAATGAGTGTGACTAAGTAGAGCAAGAAGAATTAGTGACTCTTCCAACAAAGAGTGTCCCATGCTAAGGTCACTCAGGATTTCTTGAAAAAGCAAACACCCAGATAGTTGTTGAATGACACTCTGATTAATTTCAAGCTAAAAGAGAGTGGTGATATATGACCTCCAAAACTATTCTGTACTATCATGGAAAATGTCTTCTACAATGTTCAAATGATAGATATCCTAGCCTTAATGAGACTGATCAGATGTCCTTATTTATAGATGGCATTCTCATAGTTGTAGCAAGTTCCAGAATATTTCAAAGTATCTTCAATGAGAATAATTTTGCAAAAAAAAATGATAAAGATACAAGAAGCAGCATGGCATAATACAGGAAAAACTAGATGTATGAAAAATGCTTACTGTCCAGGCAATAGCATTCAGTTAGATGGCCAGTCTACTTAAGTAATACATTGGTGCATATATCTGGTATGGGCACTGAAGATCTCATGGTTCTCCATATTTGTCTTTTTAAAAGACAAATTGTCCATATTTGTTTTTTCAAATGTTCTAGTGATGAGATTTATTTTTGAGAATTTTGCAATACTACGCTCAGAAATCAAAGAGGTGAGAACAGTCATTAAGACATATATTGTAGGGCATCTAAATGTCAACATGAATATTTTCATATTTGATCCTAGAAACAATTAGGGAACAAATGAAGGGTTTTGAGCCTGGAAGTAAAATGATAAAATCTATGCCTTTTTAAGATTAATTTGGGCAGCTGTTTAGAGCATGGTTTGGAAAAGAGATAGAATGGAAGTGGAAAAGTCAATTCAAAGGTTATTATGATAGTTTCCACATTTATAAAATGAAAATGATAATTACACCTACCTCACAGAGTTGTTGTAAAGATCAAGCAAGTTATTGTAAAGTGATTAGCACAGTGCCTGAGATCATATACTAAGTAGTATATAAATGCTTATTCACTTCCCTACTCTTCCCCCTGCCAAAAAAAAAAAAAATAGAATCTAGAATCCTGGACTCTAACCCTGGATATGGAACAGATGAACTGTTGTTACCTTGCCTGGAATCAGGACTCCACATTACCTCCTAGGCATCTCCACAACATGATGTCAAATATGAATTTCCAATCCCCATTCCTAACAGCTCCCCTTTTTGTGATGTTTTCCCTCATTAAAATGTAAGTTCTTTGAGGGTTAGCATTGTCTAACTAGGTGGTATTTGTATCTCCAGCACTTAGCACAGTGCCTAAC
>NW_027187460.1:15379648-15401208 GCF_028583685.1 Petaurus breviceps papuanus | reverse complement strand
CTCTCTCTCTCTCTCTCTCTCTCTCTCTCTCTCTCTCTCTCTCTCTGTCTCTCTCTGTCTCTCTCTCCCCCTCCCTCCCTCCCTCCAATCCCAAGATTGGGATGCTTGGGAAATAATTTGCTCTGGATCAAAAAAATTATTTAATGGCAGAGCCAAAAGCCAAGTGTCCTCATTCTTAGTCTAGTGTCCTTTCAGCCTGTAACACTGCAGACTTCAAGAACCATGTCTCATGTTTCTATTAGATTATAACATCTATGACTACTTATATAAATGTTGCCTCACGCAGTGTTCTGTGCTTAACACAGTGCCTCATACACAGTAGGTATTCAATAAATATTTGTTTACTGCCTGACTGTGCATACTCCGTATTTAATTAATATTTGTTGAACTGTAACAAAACTGAATTATTTTATCACTCACCCACAAACACCCACTAATGACTTGCACTGTGTTCCCTAGCTGAGCACACAAATACAAACCAATCCCCACACTACCTGAGCCCCAGATCCAAAAATGATTGTTCACACTTACAAAATTTGAGTGACCAATAGAGCTGTGGTTTCTGAGGCAGTGTTAGGATTCAGAATTCATCAAACGCACATTAGTTTGACTCCTATAAGATCACTGAATCCATTTCCCTCCCTCTCGGTGATATCTCTCTTTCCTGACAGGGTTTGTGCAGTCAGTTAATAAGGAAACTGTGCTATCCTTTTAAAGGGAGACAGGGAACTCAACTATGCATTCCCCCCCCAACATATTTAATGTTGGATCTTTCAGAGATTAATCATCACTCAGCTTAACAGGCTGATAAAAAATGAAAGCCGCTGCCCTCCACAATTTCCCAAAGTCAACAAATGGGAGATGTGCAGTTTGCACAGGGCTGCCAACATCTGGCCGGATATCCTCCTTGGGGAGCAGCAGTACCCCAGAGGGTAGCTGAGCTTCCAACCTAAGCAAAGACATCACCACTACATCATCACCCAAACAGTACTAAGCTCCTCTTAATGAAGCCCAGTACATCTCTGCTTGTTCAGCTGCTGTGTCTGTGAACATATTGTAATTAATTGCCTGAGCAGTGCTGGGGCATTGTTAACTGACATTAAAGTGAAGTGGCTTTATTGATATGACTTGTGTGAGAATGATTTCCTCCACTGAAAAATGAGATTGGATGGCCTTTTAAGGGAATCAGATGGGGGGAGATTTCTGAAACAGAACTTCTATGTGCAATTTCAGAATGGCAGATACAAGTTAAAGTGCTTGATTGGAGAGCTAGTCAGTCAAAGATGGGACATGAATGAAGTTCCTCCCGATTCTAAATTCAATATTCTATCCATAGTGTCATACCACTTCTACTTAATATACACCTTATTTTGTTTAAGTATTTTTTGACATGTCTTCTATTTCCAAAGTGTAGATAAATGGCAACTTCAGTCTCAACTCCCTGTGTTCCAGGATGCCTACAGGGACCCAACAACCCACCTTGATTTCTCCCTTCTATGTCATGGCTCATCTCACCTTTCTCTCTCTTCACCCATCATTTCTGTGCCACCATTCTTCCCTCGGCTCACTAAGACTGAAGGGTCTGAGGATACTCTCTCCCACTGCTGCTTAACTCATACATCCCCAACTCCTCCCTTTCCTTCTCTTCTCTTGAACTGGGTGTACCTTTTCCAAAACCCTAAGACCCGACTCAAATCCACCTTCTCACTCAAAGAATTTGAGGGCCCAAATTGCTCTAGTGATGAGAAGTAATGCTTATTCTTCTTAAAAACAAGTCCCAGAATGACAGTTCCTTTTAAAACCCCTATTCCATAAGTATATTCAGAATACATTCAAAATGAATCCAAAGTAATTTGGGGGACCAAAGGTATTAGCATCTCAGAGAATCCAGAAAGACTTCAGGTGGAAGATGGTGCTTAAGCTGTCTTGAAGGAAACCAGGGGTTCTGAAAGAGGGAGGAAAAGAGAGACAACATTCTAGGCAAGGGAGTGGGGAGGAGCAAGGAGTCATGAAGATGGAAAATTGGGGAAGAAAATGAACTCAACTTTGGACATGTCAAGATTTGAGATGCCTATGGCATTATAATGTCTTGAAGTTTGAAAGGATCCCAAAGCTATTCAGTCTGGACTATATCTGAACAGGAATCACCTCAAACATTACTAACAAATAGTCATTCAGCTTGAAGACATCCAGGGACAGAGAACTCATTACATACAAGTTAACTCATTCTTTTTTGGATCATTTAATGTATGAACATCAGTACCTTTAATCCAAGATAAAGTAGTTATTGAGCACTTAGACTCTTCCTGAGAAGCTAGGTAGCACAGTGGATAGGATGCTTGCCCTGGAATCAGGAAGATTCATCTTCCTGAGTTTAAATATGGCCACAGACACTTATTAGCTATGTGACCCTGGGCAAGAGACTAAACTTTATTTGCCTCAGTTTCTTCATTGGTAAAATGAGCTAGAGAAAGAAATGGGAAACTACTCCAGTATCTTTACCAAGAAAACTTCAAATGGGGGTCACAAAAAGCTGCACACAACTGAATAACACTACACTGTTCCCAGTGTAGAGTGAAAAGGTGAAAAATATGACCTCTGGGACCTTAGAGGCTGACAAACATGACGCAAAAGATCTCAACATAGAATAACATACCAATATACATATTATGCATTGAAGAAATTCCAAAGAAGTTGTGAGAAAGAAAAGATCCATGGGAAGAAGGCTTCTCTTTCCTTAGCGTGGACTTCAAGCCCCTCCACCATATGTCCTCAAGTTATCTCTCTCATCCTCTCTCACACAGCTCTTCACCTTCATTTACTTCACTTGTTAGTCAAATTAGACCAGTTGACTTTTTTCTCACTAGCTTCCTTTTTGACTCTTCCTGCTCTGTTTTACTCCAAGAAGGATAGTAGAGTGTATTGGAAAGATACCCTGACTGGAATCTCATATTCTGTGCTTCCTTGGGTGAATCATTTCCTCTCTGTAGGCTCTATCTTCTTCCTTTACAAAATGAGGATATTGACTATTATCTTTAAGGTCTTCCCTGGGTAGTAAATTCTGTGGTTATAAATCTTTCATTCTTTTTTTTTTCATTCCTATAGTTTTCCCCTGCATTAGCTCTCTGCCTCATTAACTAGTCACAATATCAGTTTAAAACATAAGGAAATTTGTATATTCAATATTTAGTAATTTGCATATTCAATCATATTTTCAATTTTAAGGTCAGGTAAAAAAGTTTATTTTTCTCTAAGAAAAAAATGAAATTATTTTTATTTGTTTTCCTCAATTGATCTGTTTTTACTATTTGGCAGGTGATGGTCAGTGACCCCTCACCCCCCCCACACACACACAAAAAAATCCCCTCTTTTTTTTTTTTTTGGAAGGCTAATCCTTCTTATTTAGCCATGATTTCTCATTCAACAGAATACTCCATTCGGCCATTCCTCTGGATGACTGAGGGCTCACTGTTAAATGTTTCCACCTTTCATTCCTCATGACCTGAGGAAACTGTGAATTCATATCCTTTGATTGAAGATCTTATTCCTCCCAGTTCTGCCCACAATCCATTGGAACCACAGACTCAGAAGTGTACAGCACACACAGGTGCCCAGTGGAACAAGAGAAGGCCACTCAACAGATGAGAGCAACATAAATTCAGAACGAAAACTCTTAAGAATAAGAGGCAATAAACCTTTCTGATGCTCCCTGTGATACTTATACCTTGATTCTACTCTTTTTGCAGACTTCAGGAGTAATTGGAAGCACAGCTGGAAAGGTTTGGCTGAAAGAAATTGATGAGGAATCAGTAAATCTTCAGTGCTATGAACATTATTTCTACTAAATCATCACTGATCATCTCAGAAGAGATCAAAGTTTTCAGCATCACTGAATAGTAAAACCAGAAGGGGCTTCAGAATATAAAATGTTAGAGTAAAGAAAATAGTATGATAGATCTGCAAGAGATCTGGTAGCCTACAACAGAGGTTCGTTCTCAACCCTTTTTATGTCATAGACACTCTCCCCATCTTGGTAGCTTGGAGAAACCAATGGACACCCTCTCAGAATAATGCTTCTAAATGCCTAAAACACATAATGTTATAAAGGAAATAAATTATAGTAAAATATAGTAATTGATATTTTTAAAAATAAATTTACAGGCCCCAGGTAAAGAACCTTCAACCTAATATTAAAACCTTATGTATTAGAGCTGCCTATAGATAACCTCTAAATCAATTGCTTCATTTAAGGATGAGTACCAAGGATGTTAGGGGCTAGGTGGTACAGCAGATAGAGCAATGGGCCTGGAATCTGGAAGACTCATCTTCCTAAGTTCAAATCTGGCTTTGAACACTTACTAGTTGTGTGACTCTGGGAGAGGGGTCACTGACCATCACCTCTGAAATAATTAAAAAAAGATCAATTGAGGCAAACAATAAAAATAATTTCATTTTTTTCTTAGAGAAAAAAGAAACTCTTTTACCCTACCTTAAAATTGAAAATATTGTTGAATATGCAAATTACTAAATATTGAATATGCAAGTCATTTCACCCTGTTTGCCTCAACTTTCTCATCTGTAAAATGAGCTGGAGAAGGAAATGGTAAATCACGCTAGTATCTTTGCCAAGAAAACCCCAAATGGGGTTGTGAAGAGTCATATATGATTGACCAACAACAATCAAGGATATTAAGCTTCTTGCTTAAGTGAATCACCAAGCTAGCCTCAGAACCAAGAATAGGACCCAGTTCTGTGACTTCCAGGAGCCCAATAGTTTTCCACTATACCCAACCACTTCTCTTTCATGCTATAGAGAAATCTGGAACTTCTTTCTGATTTCATCCATTAGTCAATTAATCAACAGTCATTGAAGAGCTCTGGGCTAGGCATGGAAGAGGGAGGACTTTACAAAGAAATAGCTTTTAAAATTCCAGACTTCAAGGAACTTGCTAACCTATTGAGGAAAAAATAACATGCACAGAAGTAATTAGAGAACATTAAAAATTAGCATTGAATCAAGTGTTAGTTTGTGTAGCATGAATTATCAGTACTCTAAGAGCTCAGGAAAAAAAGAGAATAGACTATGGATCAATGAGTAAAAGGCTCTATAAAGGATGTGAGAATAAGATTGGTTTTGAAGGACAAGTAAGCTTATGACAGGAGGAGAAAAGTGAAAAGCAAAGTCAACCAATTTTAATTGGCCCCAAACAAAATGCAGAGTTTAGCAGTGGTGGGGAGTGGCAAAGAAGGCAGGAGGGATGAGTAAATGAACTTATAATACAGTTAATATAATATATAATCGCATAAATTTCTAATAATCCATACACATTGACATACAGATTCATACAAGCTATTGTTTAGTTTTTTTTCAGTCCTGTCTGAATCTTTTGACCCCTTTTGGGGGTTTTCTTGACAAAAAATACTGGAGTGGTTTGCTATTTCCTTCTCCATTTCATTTTACAGGTGAGGAAACTGAGGCAAATAGGGTGAAGTAATTTGCTCAGGGGAACATACCTAGTAAGTATGTGAAGTCATTTTTGAACCTAGGTCTTCCTGACTCCAGACACAGAACTCTGTCCTCTGTAGCACCTAGCTGCTCCTTATTTGCATATATTCATATTTAGCACACACATATGTATGATGTGTGTATATTTCAGAAGCTATCTTATTCAACTCATACAAGATAAAGGATCCCTATCATATTATACCCCACAAGTAGTCATCAAGTCTTTGTTTGAAGATGAGACATGAGTAAGAATCCACCATCCCCCAGTATAGTTTATTGTGTGTGTAAAACCAAGAGATATAAGAATGTTAGATATAGGGATACTTTACAGATTCTCCTTGGAAAGGCTAACAAAAGAGTTTGTGATGTTGGTTTTATTGTTCATCAAAGGACAACATAAATATCTCTTTATAAGATACTTCTCATCTTGCAATGGACTGTTCATGATAAGTATAAGCAAAAAAGACAATAATGGAGATAATTGAGACTAATACACTAATATCAATCATAGGTGAAAAGCTAAATATATCCCATGAAGTATTTTCTAAGACCCTCAATATTAGATGAAAGTATTATATCAGGTGATACTGATGCAAAGGTGAGCATGGGGAGAAAAATGAAAAATACCTTGCAAAATATGGGTCAGGAGAAAGAAAAGAAGGCAAAGATTTTTAGAACATGTAGAAGTCACATGCCTGCGCATCATGAATATTTTCTTCCAGAAGAGAATTAGAAGACTTTGAACATGACAATTACCAAATACAAGAAAATGAAATTGACTTTATTTTGACAGATGGAAAATAAATGATCAGGGCTAGAATTATTTCTGAATCAGCACTCTATATACAGTCATACTCTAAGAGCAAAGCTCAAAATCTATCTGCAGCTAGAGAAAGGAATTCAATTTGAAAATAAGATAATGCCTGAAATTTCAACCCAGTATATTTTAACATACCACTAATTACCCCAAAACCAGAAATAAAGGAATGAACAATGAAATGAAATTGTCATTCTTTATGGAACTCTAACTGATGTAAAGTCATTGCCAGACTGGGGAAGCCAAAAGGGCCTAGAAACTGCCCCAGCCACAAATACCTGTTCTCACTAGAGGTATTTGCTATTGCTATGAAGGAATTCCATGACAAAGTCCAAATCAAAGAATAATTCCATATGGATAGTGAGGAACTGCAAATATTTTGGTTTGTGGGTCAATCTGTTGAATCCTAGAATTTCAGAGTTGAGAGAGACTTCAGTAATCATCATGTCCAACTCATACCAGATAAAGAATCCTCATTAAAATATACCCCACACGTATTCATCCAGCCTTTGTTTGAAGTCCAAGAATGAGTAGGAATCCACCACCTCCCAGTACAGCAGCTTTCATTTATACATGGGTGTAATTATTAGGCAAGTTTTTCTTTTCCTAATGTTAAGAATAAATTTGCTCCTTTCCATCTTTCACCTGTCTTAGTTCTGCCAACTTGGGTCAAACAGAATAAGCCTAATCTCTTTTCCACCTAATAGCCATTCAAATACTTAAAGATAGTATTATGTCCCACCTGAGTATTCCCTATTTCAGGCTAAGCATTCCTAATTTCTTGAGCTGTCCCTCATATGGAATGGATTTTAGCAATGGACCATTTTCTCTACCCTCTTCAATACTTTCTCAAGCTATCAATTCCCTTGCCAAATTCTTGTATCCAGAACTCAGTATAATAGTCGAATTGTAGTATGTCTAAGGCAGAATACAGTGGAACTAGCACCCTCTTATTCCTGGAAGCTATGACCCTTAATGCACTAGAAGATCTTATTACCTTTATTGGTTGCCATACCAAACTGATAATTCATATTGATTATCTACTAAACACTGCCCCATCTATTTCACATAAGCTATTATCCCTAATTTTGTGCATGTAAAGTAGGTTTCTAGAACCAAGACAAAACACTTTGTATCTACTACTATTAAATTTCATCTTATTGTTATTCTGATATTCTGCCCTTTCCATGTATTTTTGGATCTTGTCTATTTTCTTTAAGTATATAGGCCACCCCTCCCAGTTTCATGTCATCTATGCATGGGATGTGGATGCCACTAATGTCTTTATCCAAATCATTTATAGAAATGGTAAGAAGTACCAGGACTAAGCAAAGATCTTAGAGCCTTTTTCCTGGAGACTGTCTCCAAGGATGGCACTCCTGGACACAGGATACCTATATTTAGATCATATTGCTCCTTGGAAAACACATACAACCTTACTATAATGGATAGAATGCTACATTTGGGATCTGGGGGTGAGGAGACAGAGTTTAAATCTTGTCTCTGATACTTATTAGCTGTGTGATCCTGGGCAAGTCACTTAACCTCTCTCAACCTCAGTTTCCTTGTCTGTAAAAGGAAGGGGTTAAACTTGGCGGTCTCCCTTCAAGCTCCAAATCTGTGATCTTGTGACCACTTTCTTCCCTAACATATACTTATCATTCATTCCAATACTCCACTGGACAGTAAAATTCTGCTTCATTTATGCATCAGGAGGAGCTATGCCTCAGAATGAACACTATACTTGGAGCTGGAAGACCTGAGTGATTGGTTGTCACTGCTGAAAAAAATTCTGCCATTTTCATCATGGGTAGGTCTCTTCACTTCCTGGGCCCTTATTTTCTACATCTATCGACCAATGCCATGAAAAACAGGTGATCCCTAAAGTCCTCCCCACACTGAGATGCAGATGCTAGGATTCTGGATATGTTTATGGAGCCTTCACTTGTTTGTAAGGTTTGATACTATCTTTCTTAGTGGTGGTGCAGGAGTGTGCAGAGACATATCAATGGAATTCCTTCTGTCTAGCAAAATGTACAAAAAGGGTGGGGGAGTGCTATTGGATACTAATGTCTAGAATATGCATAGTGCTTTATGCTTTCCAAACACTCAAATTTCTCATTCTATTTGATACAACAATTTTGTTAGTAAAATGTAGCTACTTAAGAAGCAGCTAGGTGGCACAGTGGATAGTTTATTGTGCCTGAAATCAAGAAGACTCAACTTTCTAAGTTCAAATCTTACCTCAGATATTTATTAGCTATGTGACCCTGGCCAAGTCACTTCACCCTGTTGATCTTAATTTCCTCATTTATAAAATAAACTATAGGAGAAAATGGCAAACCACTCCAGTTATTTTTGCCAATAGAACCCCAAGATGGGGTTACAAAGAATCAGACATGACTGAACAACCACAATTTATGAGAAGCTATGTGACACAGTGGTTAGAGTGCTAGACCTAGAGTCAGGGAGACTCATCTTTCAGGGTTCAAAACTGATCTCAGACACTCAAGGCAAGTCATTTAACCCAGTTTGCCTCCATTTCCTTATCTATGAAGCAAATTGGAGAAGGAATTGGAAAACCACTCCAGTGTCTTTGCCAAGAAGACCCCAGAAAGGGTCATGAAGAGTTGGACAGGACTGAAAATTACCGAACAACTGAAAATCTGCTTGAGGTCAGGGACTATTTTGTTTTTGTCCTTCTCTGTCCAACACCTAGCTCAGTGTTGGAGACTTTTTTTCAAAATCAAAATGTGGTTTTCTGAAGGGGAAAGTACTACTAGTACAAGTCAGTATCTTTGCCACTTATAATGATAACTTGTCTACAGCACTAATGAAATGACTCATCCAAAGTCAGATAGTATAGGGTTAATGGAATATAAGATCTTGCCTGGCCATAAATAGGCCTATGAGACCACATGTATTCCATCACGGATGTCTTACTGCTTTGAGCTCTGGCCCAGCTGTGATACATCCTGAGTCACAGAGAGCCCACTGAGGGAAGAACTTGCCTAAAGAGAAGCTTGCTTTGGGGAGGCTTGCTTGTAGGAAGGCTTTCACACCTTTTGGTACTAAGATAATTAGGCACTGAGTCACAGAGATTGTGATGCCTTCTGGCTCTGAGCCTATTAGTTGAAAATGATATATACTGGAAGGTTAGTATCTTATTTTGGGGGTTCGCTTATGAGAAGGATCTCTTGATTCCCTGGACAGGACTCTGACTAGCTGTTTGTTAAGATCCCCCCCCCCACTACTCAGAGGTTTGTGCTCTCTCAATTTGGTGGTATATGTAGGTGGTTGTATTACTTTGTTCAGACAGTAGGAACCCTATCTGTTGAATCTTTGTGCTAATTCCTTTGCTCATATTTTCTACTTATCTGTAATTAAAGTAAAATTGTTGACCCCTTTAAAAGTTGTCTTTCCTTTAGCAAAACTGATCAAAGAACCTGTGCTAGCAGGCTATCCTGGGTGTCCTAGGGTGCTTGTTAATACAGATAGCTAGTATGTGTGAGATTCTGGACATGAACCCAAGTCTCCCAGACTCCAAGGTCAGCTTTCTATTCACTATACCTCACTGTTCCATATATGGGTCTGGCACATAGTAGGTATTTATTACTTAATAAATTAAATAATAAATATTTTCAATTAAATGGCCCAATGAGTTGGGCAGACAAAAGAATTGCCATTCCCATATTGTATATGGAGAAACTGATCCTCAGAGAGGCTAGTTTATACCACTGGGAAGTTCCCCTTACATCCTATTGTCTATCTTTTTAATGTTGATAGCACAGTTCCAATAATTATTAAACTATTTATCAAGTGTATGTTTTAAGATAATGTGATCCATTTTTAAAATTCCTTATTCAGATATTAAATTCCTACTCAACTCAAAGCTAGCTTCTCAGTAAAATCTACCAGAACTTCCCTGCACAATAATAACCTTCCTGCTCAGACTTCACATAGTCCTTGGTTTCATATTTTTGTAATACACTTATGTAATCATGTGACACAGTGAATAAAGCATAGTCAAGCAGATCTGAGTTCAAATCCCACAAGTAATACTAGCCTCTCAATTTCCTCATCTGAAAAATAGGGAGAGTGATGCCTGTAGCATAAGCCTCAAAGAGCTGCTACAAGATTGGAATGAGATAGTTTGCAAAATATTTTGCAAACTTGAAAGCACTATAGAAATGTCAGTTATCATTAAAGGCATCATAATACAGTAGACAAGCAGCTGGTATTAAAGCCAGGAAGTCCTGTGTTCAAGTCCTACCTTTGACTGAGTGACGCTAGGCAAATCACAGCCTTCAGTTCACTAGGCAACTCTTGAAAATTATACCTTACAGATAAGGTGAAACTGACTCTCATTAACAGAAGGATTTACATCAGATGAAAGGTCCATATTTCAATGAAATCACATGTCCAGGCCTTATCTATTGAATACTATAGTTCTTTGTTTTCTCTGTATACTAAGTACTATGAGTAGAGTGGTGATTCCTCATCCAAACTTTTTATCTCCTTTAATTCTTTGCAGAATTCTGTACATGCAGTAGTTGCAACAAATGTGTGCTGAATTGAACTCCTAAAATAGCTCATTATATTCTTGACATAAATATGGGTAAAGATAAATAAATAGATGGATGGACAGAAGGAGAGCCAGATGGACATACAGACAGAAAGACAGGTAAGATGAGAGACAGGACAGATAGGTAAGATGAGAGACAGAGAGAGCTATGGATGGATAGTTACATAGACAGGTAGGTAGATAGATAGATCAGTAGACAGACAGACAGATCAATGGACAGACAAACAGATACATAGGCCAGAAGATAGACAAAACTGATATACAGACAAGTCAGCAAGTAGATAGATCCATTTCTATATTGCTATAAGGTTTATAAAATATTTTCCTCTGTTGTAAAGTAGATAGTACAAATATTACCAACACCATTTAAAATTGAAAAATCTTACAGAACTGATTATAACATAGTTCCAGAAATAATATGTAACTGAGCAAGGGCTTGATACTGATTCCACTAAGTTCAGTGAGCTTTTCACTTTGCCAAACTGCTTCTAAATACTAATAATGCTGTTAATTACAAGAATGTACCAAGTATACAAGTGGCCCACATATGAAAGGAAGGCAAGAGACAGGACATACTTTAGCCTGGGGCATTGAAGCTGGGTGAGGAGAGATATTTTCCCAATAGTGAGGAGTATTTTGTTCACTTCTACATTTATCTGATGTTTATAAAATGGAATTCTTCACTGAAAAGGAGCCTTAGGGCTTAAACACAGTACACTCATCTATTAAAATATTCAAATAAACTGACAGGCATAGTTACACCCTGGTAAGCCTGAAAAGGAGTGTAAATAGTATGCTCTGCCATCTGTAACAGACTTAAGAAAATTCCATCCCACCATCTTCATCCCTTAAACCTGAGGTCCTCCTGGCTGGACCAAAGCCACCCAAGAAGGGACTGAGGCATCACTGAATCTCACAATTGAAAGCAGCCTTGACGATTGTCTAATCCAATTCATCCCTGAACAAGAAGCCTCTCTTTATAATTTTCAACAAGTACTCATCCATTCATACATCTACCTTTTGCTCAAAGACTTCCAATGAACCTATTCTACTTTTAAATAGCTTTTATTTCTCTTTTTCCCCTTTTTTATTCATTTTAAACTTAAATACAAAATCAGGGGGGAAAGAACATTTCCATGTACACAGTAGAACATAAAGAGATGATTCAATATAAAAGCATGAATTTCCATTTCAGACTGTTTAAAAAAACCTATGTAATAAATACTGCACATTGTTTTCAAAATGAATAGCTTTTATTGTTAACAAGTTTGACCACATCGGAAGCAAAAACTTAACTTCCTATAACTTTCTGCGGCGGTGCTTAATATTACTTAACTGACTGACTTAAGAAATGTAACAGCTGGCACAAGTATTAATATCCCCATCTTAGAGATGATGACACATAGGTTGAGAGAGGGATGAATTCGCTAATGGTAATACATTGTAAGTATTAGATTCCATATTTCTGCTAACTCCAAATTTCAGGTTGTCACAATGCTATAGAAATGGGGTTGAGGGGTGGGGATCCAAAGGATACTAATAGGGGAAAATCAATAGAATGTAATGACTGAATGGATGTGAGTGTCAAAGAAAAGGGAAAGGTCAAGTTTCCTATATGGACAACCACAAAAAGGGTGATTAAACTGATGGAGAAGTTGTAGCTAACCACCACCGATTTTCCCATTTTCTATGACATAAACATGCTAACAGTCTTGGGAGAATCTCATGTTGGAAATTTAGGGCTCTAGAGTCTATAATTCTTCATGATGACCTCTGATTCAATTCAATTCATTTCATTAAAAGAACTTGCCAGGGGACAAACACTAAGAGGCCTGAAGTGGGGAAATCCAACCATTCATGTGAAAGACTGCTTGATCAGAAAGGGTTGTCCACTAGCTTAGCATTTCTGTCCTGGCATTTTTCCAGAGACCACCAATGTAGCAACTCCCTTATTAGAAACATCCCGACTTCCTAGAAAATCGATGCCCCCTTGCTTTTGACGACTGAGTGGGGAAAACAATGAGACATCACCTGAGTAAGACCCCAGCACTCCTTATGATACATCAACCTTATTCCACATCAGCTAGCAGCTCTGTAACATGGGGCTATCTCACTGGACTAGAGGAAGAACGAAACTCTAGTATGACCTAGTTTGAGGGCCCATAAAAGGCCTCCTGAATGATGTTCAATCAACTTCTTCCTCTGCTGTGGCTTCAAGATGATCTCAGCTAAGGCCCTCAATTGCCTAACAGATAAGTCAGGTGAATAACCTTGTCTTTGGGATAATTGTGATGACAATGCAATGTTGTGCCATTCTTTACATTGGCATTGATATTATGAGTATCTCAAGTTAAGTGACTTCTATTTTTTTTTTGCCTTTTTTTGGAGGGCAATTGGGGTTAAGTAACTTGCTCAAGGTTACGTGGCTAGGTTGTGTGTGTGTGTGTGTGTGTGTGTGTGTGTGTGTGTGTTAAGTGTCTGAGGCCGGATCTGAACCCAGGTTCTCCTGACTCCGGGGCCAGCGCTTTACTCACTGTGCCACCTAGCTGCCCAAGTGACTTCTATTAATAAAGTAAAATGTTCCCTTTTACTTTTAGCATCATTGGTCTGGTCTGCATCTTTTGGGGGAAATTTCTAAACTTAAAAAATAAGGGTAGCCACAAGGAACTGGGGCAAGGGCTCTTTCTGACTTTAATTCCAAATACACTAGTCAAAAATTTATAAATCTAATTTCCTCTTGACAAGATAGCTTTTAAAATATTTGAGAACTATCATTCCCCTCAAAAAAATGTTCACTTATACAAGAGCCCTGTTTTGTGATATTCCTCAGCATAAAGGAGTCCCTCCTAGGAGGTTACATACTGACTCTTGCTTTCTATAGGTGGACTTACAATTCCCTATTCCCCCAGTGTAGGTATGACTGTCAATAGTTTAAATCCTAGTTCAGAGTCCTGTTTTGTGTTTAAGGAAAGGCCCATGGTTCCAGCCAGAGACGTCAGGAAAAACAACCCCTTAATGACTTAGGATGCTGAGAATAAAAATGGGAATCATTTTAATGTGCACTTTATTGCAACCAATGGGGAAGAAGTGAAAGGGAAGACAGGAAAAGGGTACCCATTACACAATTCAGGCACATACACATTAATAATAGAATATAACTTATGTAAGAGCAGCACTGCATTAGGGAGCAGAGACACAGATCCATTCAGCAGGAAGAAGGTTCTCCAAGTTGCTCTTCTAATAGTGGGACATTTATGATTTGATTTTGGGTGATCGCCCTGAAGTTAGTTGACTTGCATATCAGAGGTAAGGGCAAAATATTATTTGGGGGAGCAGAGGATGAATATCAGGAAGAAAAACAAGCTGGTTGTAGGTAAAATATCATTTGAGAGACCTAGATACACTTTCTTTTTTTTGCTTTTATTTTTTAAATTAAATTTTATGATTAATTTTAGTTTACATCATTCATTTCCACAAGATTTTGAGTTACTAATTTTCTCCCCATCTTTCCCCTACCCACCACCCTAAAACAGCAATCCCACTGAATACCCCCTCCCCCAATCTGCTCTCTCTTATATCCTTCCCCATCTCCCCTCCGACTTTCTAGTAGGGCAAGATGGATCTCTATGCCTCAGTGCCTGTATATCTTATTTCCCAATTGCATGAAAAAAAACAATATATCTTTTTTAAACATTTGATTTTAAAACTTTGAATTCCAGATACTTTCCCTTCCTCCCTCCTCACCCACCCTTACTAGGAATATAAGCAATTCAATATAGATTGTACATGTGTAGCTTTGCAAAACCTTTCCATAGTGGATATATTGTGAAAGACTGACTATATTTCCCTCCATCCTATCCCACCCCCTCCACTTCTTCTATTCTCTACATTGACCGTGACCCTTTTCAAAAGTGTGTGCTTTCAACTTCCCTCCCCCCCAACTTGCCTTCCCCTCCAATCATCCCCCCTCTCCTCCCCTTCCCCCTACTCTCCTTTAGAGTGAATATCCTATTTAGTGTGCATGTCATTTCCTCCCTAAGCCAAATTCAATGACAGTAAGGTTGACTCATTACCTTTTGCCTTCCTGTTCTTCCCCTCCATTGTAACAGTTTTTCCTTGCCTCTTCTATATGAGATAATTTACCCTATTCTGTCTCTCCCCATCTCCTCTCATTATATTCCTATCTCACCTCTAAATTTCACCTTTTAAGTATCATCCCTTCCTATTGAATTGGTCCTGTGCCCTCTGTCTATGTATACCTGTACACATATATACATACTCTCACATATGCATTCATACACCCATATACCCTCCTATATAGACATATATATGTCTCTATACATACATATTTATACATTTCTATTCCTTTCAACTATTCTCATACTGAGAAAAGTTTCATAAGTTACAATTATCATTTTTCCATGTAGGAATGTAAATAGTTCAACTTTGATAAGTTCCTTATGATTTCTTTTCCCTGTTTACCTTCTCATGCTTCTCTTGCTTCTTGTATCTGAATGTCAAATTTTCTATTCAACTCTGGTTTTTTTTTTCATCAAGAATGCTTGAAAGTCCTCTATTACATTGAATGACCATATTTTCCTCTGAAACATGATACTCAGTTTTGCTGGGTAGGTGATTCTTGGTTTTAATCCCAGCTCCTTTGACCTCCAGAATATCATATTCCAAGCCCTTGGATCCTTCAGTGTAGAAGCTTCCAGATACTGTGTTATCCTGATTATGTTTCCAAAATATTCAAATTGTTTCTTCCTGGCTGCTTGTAATATTTTCTCCTTCATCTGAGAACTCTGGAACCTGGCTATAATATTCCCAGGAGTTTTCTTTTTGGGATCTTTTTCAGGAGGTGATTGGTGGATTCTTTCAACATCTATTTTGCTCTCTGGTTCTAAAATCATCAGGGCAATTTTCCTTGAGAATTTCTTGAAGGACAATTTCTAGGTTCTTTTTTTGATCATGGCTTTTAGGTAGTTCAATAATTTTTAAATTATCTCTCCTGGATCTATTTTCCAGGTCAGTGGTTTTTCCAATGAGGTTTTTTCACTATTTTTTCATTTGTTTGGGTCTATTTAATAATACCTTGATTTCTCATAAAGTCACTAGCTTCCATTTGCTCCAATATAATTCTGAAGGAATGATTCTCTTCAGTGAGCTTTTGAGATTCTTTTTCCATCTGGCAAATTTGACTCCTTAAGTTATTCTTCTCCTCACTGGTTTTGAGCCTCTTTTGCCATTTGAGTTAGTCTGTTTTTAAGGTGTTATTTTCTTCAGTCAGGTTGTTGACTCTCTTTTCCTGATTTTCTTACATCATTCTCATTTCTCTTCCCAATTTTTCCTCCACTTCTCTTATTTGGTTTTCAAAATCCTTCTTAAGCTCCTCTATGGCCTGTAACCAATTCATATTTTTTGGAAGCTTTTAGTGCAGGAGTTCTGACTTTGTTGTCCTCCTCCTGCTCCACGCCTTTATACTTTTTGTACCCCAAAAAGGAATCCAAAGTTGAACCAAAACTTGCCTTACTTCCCTTGCCTGCTCATGTTGAAACTCAACCACTTGACTCTTGAGCTTTTTGCCACAGTAGAACTCTGCTTCCAGAGAGGAAAGCTTTGTCCCAAACACTGGGGTTTTCTCAGCTGCCAGAGCTATTATTTGGGTGCCCTCTCAGAAGTCTCCACTGGCTCTGGCACACTGGTCATGCACCCCAGGAACTCCACCCAGGACAGGGATCCAGATGCAAGAAGGTTAAAGCAAGAGTGATTACCCCTCAGACTGGTTGCTTGGTCCCCCTACAATTTGCAGGCCAGGAGTTCTGAAGCAACCATTCAGCCATGCCTCAGCCGCTTCTCCCTCCAAGGACAGAGGCCTAACCTCACTCCTGGACTCCTTGTTCCCAAAGTCCATTGACCTCTCACTTTTTCTTTGGCATTTATGGGTTGATAATTCTGGAAACCACCACAGCTGCTGGTTGTCCACTCTCCCGACTGCCTCTAGCTGTGGCTGGTCAGGAGACCCTGAGGCCAAATCTTGGGCGGACCATATCTGCCAGCCTGCTGGGCTGTCTTCAGCAGGAGGTTAGTTTCTCTCTGTCACTTTGTGGGTTTTGTAGCTCTAAAGTTTGTTTAGAGTCATTTTTACATGTATTGGAAGAGGTGGAAGTGGCAATCCCAAGGAAGTCCTGTTTCTACTCCACCATCTTGGCTCTGCTCCCACTTTCAATTTATATTTTGGTCAGTATATTATTTTTCCATAAGTATGCTCTATAAGCTCACAGCCTTCCTTAAGGGGAGACAATGATGATAGCCTCAAGACCATTGGGCCTAATCTTATAACAATAGCTTCCATGCAGAGATTCTATTCGTTACACCCTCTCTTAAGAATACACTGTCATGGTGGTCTCAAGACCACTAAGTCCAATCTTATAACAAGCCTTTACAGAATGTGTATTTATAAAATTAATTTGGCAATCACCACCCTGACTTCACAGAATCACAGTGTTGGGAGGAGCTCCAAAAGCCTTCTAATAAAACCTGTATAGCTGAACAAAAATCCTCTTTCAGACATAGCTGACAAATGGTCATCCATTATTTATTTAAACTCCTCTTGTGATGTTGAAGCCACTGCCTCCTAGGATAGCTTATTTTCTGTAACATCTTAGCTATTGCTATCTTACTCTTTAAATCTTTTGTCATTCTTGAACTCTCCATAGAGATATATGTCTTGTCTCAACAACTGGATTGTACATTACTAAAGAGTAGATATTAGGTGTTAGATACCCACATTTCTCCTGTATACCCCTCCATTATACAGAAACATATTTTCTTGTATATTTTAAGGGTTGAATAAATATTTATGCATTTGATTTCATTGTGACGTGCAGGTGTTGAAAATTCAATCTGTCAGTCAACAAGTTTTCATTAAATGCCTCCTACCTGACTGGCTTCTGGAAAAAACAACAAGAACATATGTAAGTGTTAATCTGTGAATGTCAGGAAAGGAGTGAGAAATCTACATGAGAATAAAAGGGCCATTGGTCTTGGGTCAGCTAGGTGGTATAGTGGAGAGAATGCTGGTTCTGGAAGACTCATCTTTCTGAGTTCAAATCCTGTCTCAAACAATCCCTGGCTGCGTGACCCCAAGCAAGTCACTTAACCTTGTTTGCCTCATGGAGTCATGAAGAGTCTGGCACTACTGAACAACAGCAACAACAAAATCCATTGGTGTGGACAAAGACTAAATACCCAGGGAGAACAGCTTTGGAAGTCAACAGAATTAGCTCCACTTTAGGCAGGAATTTCTTTCTTTCATTTCATTCAAGAAAATGCTCTGCAGTTAATACAATGCCAGCAATTGACAGTCTTTCCATCATCCTAGGACTAGTCTATCTAAATGTATAGAGGTTCAACACTGACTTAGAGCTTGCTGGCAATGGATTGCTTGATCCTAGTCACTCTGAAGCAGCACCAATCAAGTTGTGTGGGACTGTGATCTGTATTAGTAGATGAAGCCCTAGGCTGGCAAACTGAATTCTTCAAGTATCAAATGTTAAGGTAGAGTTAAGCACCCAAAGAGATGTGAACTATTTATTCTGAATGATACTCTTTATATAGGACAAGTTAAAACAGAAATTTTAACACAATTATCCATTTAACTTAAATAGTAAGCACCTATGGGGCAGCCAGGTAGCACAGCAAGTAAGAGTACCGGCTCCAGTGTCGGGATGACCTGGAGATCGAATCCTGGGCTCAGACACTTAGCACCCACCCAGAAACACCGGACCGTGTAACCTTGAGCAAGTTACTTAACCCCAATTGCTTAGGGGTGGCCAGGTGGCTCAGCGAGTAAGAGCACCGGCTCCAGTGTTGGGATGACCTGGATCAAATCTGGGCTCAGTTACTGAGCACCACACCCAGAAATAACTGGCCATGTAACCTTGAGCAAGTTACTTAACCCGATTGCTTTAAAAAAAAAATATTAAGCACCTATTACATGCAGGGAACTCTTCTAGGCTTCAGCTGTACAAATATAAAATGAAAACATTTCTTGATCTCAGGAAGATTATGTTCTATTTAAGGGATGAAATATGTACAGATAAATCATTGGAGGGATCAGGAAGTCTAGTATAAAATTTAGCACCAGAGCTGGATTTTGAAAGAGACTAAACCAAGGGTGAGAACCTGCAGCCTCAAGGTCACATGAGACCCTCTAAGTGCTCAAGTGTGGCCCTTTGACTGAATCCAAACTTCATAGAACAAATTCCCTTAATAAAAGGATTTGTTCTGTAAAACTTGAACTCAGTAAGAAGGCTGTACTCGAGGACCTAGAAGACCACATATGACCTCAAGACTGCAGTTTCCCTACCCCTAGAGAGATTTGACCAAGGAATGAAGGGGTATGGGAGTGAGGATTGTATTCTAGATATGTACAGCACCCTATCCAACACACAGAGGCAAGAGATAGAATGTTCTGCATAGGAAAGAGATCACAGTCCATTTTGAGTAGAACTGAGGATAAATGAATGAGAATAATATGAAAAAGACAAGAATGTTAGGTGAGAATCCTTTTCTGGGATGCTTTAAATAGCAAGCTGAGAATTTTGCATAAGAAGCCAATGAAAATTGTTGTGTGGCCAAGAGGGTGAGAAAGTAATGGACAAGAGAGGCAAATGGAAATTGAGAGGGTCAAAACTTACAAAGAAATCATGAAGTGGGAAAAGACAAAAGACCATTGGATTTAGCAATCAAGAAATCTTTAGTGATCTTGGAGAGAGTAGCTTTTGAGTGGTAGAAATGAAAGCCAGATTGCAACTGCTTACAGCCTCAGTGGGCAGATGGATGAATATAAGTAGGAAGATGAAGTAGATCAAGGTATCACTGGACCACAGATTTCGAACTGGAAGAAACCTTAAAGGTCATTTAGTCTGACCCCTTTGTTTTACAGATGAGGAAATTGAGGGCTCAGAGGGATTGTAATTTGTCCAAGGTCACACAGGTGAGAGTCAGGATTTGAATCCAGATCCTTTTGTCTCCAAAGTACAGTAAAAACACATAAGGTTTTATAATTAATTGATTTATGTGTGTGTATAGATACACACACACACAGACACACATCTAATAACCATTTCCTAGTAGACCAGTAGTCAAAGGAAATGAACAAAAACTTCTCAAAAGAAAAATTGTGAAGTATTCATAACCACATAAAAGAATGCTTCAAATTACTAATAAGATAAATGCAACTTAAAACAACCATGAGGTTCCATGTCACACATTGCAAATTTGCAAAGAAGACCAAAAATGGCAATAGTTGAGGTTGGAGGAGTTGTGGAATGCTAGACACATTGATACATTGTTGTTGGGGCTGTTAAATCATACAACCATTTTGGAAAGCAACTCAGAATTGTGCAAATAAAGTGAGTAAATATCCGTAACCTTTGAACCAGAGACTTCATCACTGAGCTTACTCTAAGGACTGCTCTAATAAGAAGAAAGTCCCCATATAAATGAAAATATTTATAGCGTCCCTGTTTATGATAGCAAAGAATTAGAAGCAAAGTAGATGAGTATGGATTAAAGAATGGTTAAACAAATTGTGGTGCATGAATATAAAGGAGAATTACTGTAAGTATAATATGGGCTATGTAAATTATATATGTTTATATATACATATATGTGTGTAGATAGATAGATACAAAGAAGCATAGAAAGATCTACATGAACTGATGCAGAGTGAAGTAAACAGAGTCAAGAAAACAATATGCACAATGACTACGATGATATAAATGGAAATGACCATACCCACACATGCAAAAATCAAAAGTGAATGTAGCAAAATTATAATGATCAAGTAGGAATTGAAGGAAGAAATATGAGAGGATACGCCTTCCCCAATCCATCCTTTGTGGAGGTGGAAAATCCACAAGTGTTATCCACTGGACATATTTTTGAACTTTTTGTAAACACAGATGAGATGTGCTTTTTTTTTCTCTTCTCTCTTTTTGTCACTAAAAACACTATGTGTCATATGGGGTGTCTCTCTGGGAGAGAAAGAGGACTGAATAGTAGGGGAAATATGATGATGTTTACAAACAAAAGATATCAATAAAAACATATTAAAAAAAACAAAACACGTTAGGTGAAACAATATTACAGAAGGAATTTATTTCAAGGAGAAAATGTAATAGCCAAGAGAATCATTCCAGAGTGGACAAAACTCAGGCTATAAAATTTGGAGTAAGGCTTTATATGGCATATAGAACCTGTATGCAAAAGCAGACTAAAAATTCCATGAGAACAGGGACCTGAGTTCAAATTCTTCCTCAGATAGTTACAACCTGGGCAAGTCACTTAACATCTCTCATTCTCAGTTGTATCATCTGTAAAATTAGAATAATAATAATATCTATGCCACAGGATTGTTTTGCGGATCAAGTGAGATAACATATGTAACACATTTTGCAAACCTTAAAGTGCCATATAAACATTGTCACCATTGATAATGGCTCAGATACGCTCCACCGCAGCTACCAAACAGGGAATTATGAGAAATTGTCAGTTCTTGAATAATGCTGGATTCGCAATAATTAAAAAATAGTTTATTTAAATAAGCCCAATATTGTATCAAGACTAGAAAAGAAACAGAGCAG
>NW_027187460.1:15353719-15379548 GCF_028583685.1 Petaurus breviceps papuanus | reverse complement strand
TCTCTCTCTCTCTCTCTCTCTCTCTCTCTCTCTCTCTCTCAGTCTCAGTCTCTCAGACTCTACCTCTATCTCATTCTCTGTTTATCTCTCCTCTGTCTCTGTCTCTCCATGGCTATCTGTCTGCTTCTCTGTGTGTGTCTGTCTCTCCGTGTGTGTCTGTCTCTCCGTCTGCCTCTTTCTCTTTCCTTTTCAAATTAGAAACAAATGTTAGTCTTGGGCTGAGAAAGAAGTCTTTTATCCCTATGGCTCCCTGGTCATTACCTTTGGACTCCTGCCTAGCATTTCAATTCCTATTACCCCAAAGGTCAGAGACCAGTAGGCAGTCTTTGAGGAACAGCTGCTGTAGGCAGGAGTTAAGTGCTTCCTTGGAGCTAAGGAAAAAAGTCTCTTTTCCTCCTGAGTAGGACCCCAGCAGGTATTTGGGAGTCTCAATAACAGAAAGGAGGAAAATGTAAGGCAGAGGGACCTAAAGTTAGTTAGCCTACCAACATGAGAGAATGAGGCTATGCACCCTGCTGTCTCAGGTCCTGGAAAAGAATTACATCAGACCTCATAGCGTCACCACCCATTCACAACCCACTGCTCCCAACCCAGAGTGGCACATAGACCAATCTGGGAACTAGAAAAAGAAAAATGATTTCTTTGTTTGATATGGGTGGCTGGGACTCTAGAAAACCTGAATGAATGAAGTCCTCTTGACCTGGGCATACTGTTGAATGTTAAGGGGTAGTAGAGAGTTCTGAATCTGCACAGCTGGATTTGAATTCTGGCTATAATGCTTATCATCTGTGGAACCATGGGTAACTCAATTTACCTCTCTGAGTCTGTTATCTTATTTATAAAATGGGCATATAATGCCCTGTAACATTCAATACAATTGGTTCTTTCCTTCCCTCTCCCATTCCTCTCAAAGGAAGTAGGAAGCATGAAGGAGTGTTTCAAATACCATGGTAACTGGGAAGTTGTGATATTTTAACTGCAGTCTTGAGGGATGAACTGCTTTCAGAGCCCCTTGGATAGTACTATTAGAAGACCATTTAAAATATATATATGGTAGTTCTTGGGCCAAGACAATATTGCCAAGGTCACCCTCATTAAAGTGTTATCATTGCTTCTTTCTAGTCTGAGCTTACTTGACAATTCTAGACTATTTCTACTTTGCCAGTATCCTGGTTGAAACTGCAATGGGTTATTAGGCCATGGGAAGATAATGTGAGGTGATAGTTGAGTGGACTGGAAAGGGTCAGGACACAGCAAACATGGTGCCGAGTCCTGATTCTGGCAGCAAAACTATTTTGGGCAAGAGTTCCATGCCACCATTTCAATAGTCAATAAACATTTATTAAACACTTACCATATGCCAGGCACATGCTGAGTGCTAGGGATACAAATAAGAAAAAGCAAGACAGTCCCTGCCCTCAAGGAGCTTGCAATCTAATGGGGGAAGACAACACGCAAAATGAAGCTTAAAAGAGGGAGGCACCAGAAGGTACCCAGTTAGAGGCACATAATGTCCATGAAATTGAAGTCAAGAAGAACACTTATGAGTAAATTAAGTTAGGTGGAAAAGTTTGAGCCTTCTCTAAAGTGAGATCTGGAGAGGAACTTGTTGCTTTATTCTGAAGCCCTCCAATCAAAGGGCAGAAGCAGCTGGGAGTGCTGAAGAGGTGTTGAGTTTCAAAGCTGAAATAATCTTCAAGATGAGCGATTTCAGGTGATGAATTTATCCTAGGGGAGGCACAATGTTTGAGGAGTCAAAACCAAGCAGAGTAGCTGATGGCAAATGAAATCTATTTCCTCAGCTATAAAATGGAAAGACTGGGCTAGATAGCTAAATAAAGCATTTATTAAGCACTTGCCATGTGCCAAGTACCAAACTAAGTATTGCTTGATACAAAGAAAAAAGGAAGACAATACCTGCCCTCAAGGAGGTTACATTCTACTGAGGGAAGACAACACATGAAGAGGTGTTGGAAGGGAAGAGGGTTTCGAGCAAGATGCCGTGATTTAGAGATGGCAGGGAAGTGAGGTGAAGGCATGGATTAGGGTGGCAGCCCAAGATTGTTCCAAAGGATGTAATGCAAGTTTCTGGTGCTGAACAACTGGAGATAAAGGCCAGAGTGAATTACTAGGTAATCTCTAAGGTCCCTACTGGTTAGACTAGTCCAGAATTTTTTAAGGTGGATTTGGGTCGAAAGGACAAAATTTCACCTAGATGGGTACAAAGCAGAGTGCCTTGCCCATAAATAAATACTCAATCAATGTCCATTGATTTGAATGTGAATACGGGAGAACAAAACTTTCTTTCTGAGACCACAAAAGAATGGGCAAAGTAGGTGTGTCTTGAAGGATACCCTGCCAAAAAACAATCCACTCATTTTTCTGTTAAGATGACAAATTTCACCATTAGAAATTCATTATTTGAGTTAAAGCTTTATGCCTGTGGGGAAAATGGTACCCTATGTTTTATTAATGTCTTAGCATGAATGAGTTAGAAATACCATGAGAGTTGTGTCTACATAGTATTTTAAGGTTTAAAAGTGCTTTACTTTCTTTGACCTTCAAAATAATGCTGTAATATAAGTACTACAAACATGTTTATCCCCATTTTACAGATAATGAAACTTAATTTAGTTCAGGGAAATCTAAGGACTTGTCTATACTAAAATATCACCTTCTGCAGCAAGCCTTTCTTGATTCTCTTTAATTCCAACACTATTCTTCCTTTGATTATTTCCTATTTATCCTGCATATATATTGCTTGTACATGGTTGTTTGAATGTTGTTTCCCCCATTCCCTGTTGTTTGTCCTTTATTTTCAAAGAGGACCAATGACATCATGGGGTGATGTCTTCACTTGTGCATGAATTGGATTTAAGTGAGGCAGAATTGCACAAAGTCATCAGCCTCACTCTCTGTCTTCCAGAATCATTAAAATCCAGTGACAAGACAAAAATCAAGATGACTGGTGCTAGCCAGGGATGTGGTGGATGACCTTCATGTCTTCACAATCTCTGACTGAGCTCTAAGTACTCCACAGCACATGCTTCAGCTACTTTCTTGGCTGTTGGAACAAATTCTTCTCATCTGCCCATTGTGCCAGGGAAGTCTTCATGTGCGTGGGGTAGCATTTCCCTAACTCATCAATGAGTTAAAGCCTGTTGGTTATCCTCAGTCTGGTTTAGCCCATCTGCTGAGATGCTTTACCATTCTGCGGCTACTCAGCATGCTCCAGCTTCTTGGAGCCATAGGTGAGAGCTGGGTGAGAGGTACACATCAAAGGTGGATGAGCAGATCTCTCACCAGAGGTGTCAGTCCTGCCTGAGCACCCCATACACCCTACTCCCTACCGCTGAGCACAATGCCTGACAGCATCATATACACAATTACTTTAACCTCTCAATAAATGTTTACTGAATAAGTTAGAATCTTTCTCCCCATAAGTTTGGACCTGGAGCTCTTCTAGGGAAGTAGGTGTGTGTGTGTGTGTGTGTGTGTGTGTGTGTGTGTGTGTGTGTGTGTGTGTGTGTTTAATGGAGAGAAGGTCAATTTTGCTGCATCACACAGTGCAGGATGCAGAGTAATTCCAATGAGTCTGGGAAGATTGGTTAGGGCAAAGCTGTGAAGAGTTTAAAAGCTAAACAGAGGATCTTTTATTTGATTCTAGAGGTAAGAGGAAATCAACAGAGCATATTGAATAAGGGAGTAACATGGTCAGATCTTCCCTTAAGGAAAATCAGTTGGGCAGTACTGTGGCTCAGGAAAATGAACCAGCAAAGGAGAGTGAGAAAGAGAGTTTAGACAGATAAAAGGAGAACATGGGAGGATCAGTGCCACAAAAGTCCAGAGAAGAAAAAGTATACAGGAGAATATATATGGTGAGTGATAGTGTCAAATGTTTCAGAGAAGTAAAAAAAGATGATCACTGAGAACAGACCATTGAGTTAGACAATTATGATACAGTTGACAAATTTGATGAGGCTAGCATAGCACTGGGAACACAGTAGGGATTTAATAAATGCTGGTTGACTGATCAATTGACTAACTGAAAAGAGTCTATAGCAGAGGAGAACATAAAAGAGGATAACAAAAAAGATGGAAAGAAGGGCAACAGCCATCATTAACAGGAAGCCTTCCCCAATCCATATTAATTCTTGTTCCTTCCCTCTTAATTATTTACTATTTATCCTGTATATAACTTGTTTGTACATATCTGTTTGTGGTTTCCTCCACTAAACTGTGAACTCCTTGAGGACAAGGATTGTCTTTTGCCTCTTTTTCTATTCCTAGTGATTAGCACAGTGCCTAGTATATAATAGGTGCTTAATCAATGTTTAGTTAATATTAAATCCTTAATTTTTACAAGGCTTATCTTTTCCCAAGAAATATTTAGCAGAAGGGACCCCAGAGACCATTTAAGCCAGTCATTCTCAAACTTTTTCGGTATCTTTACAGTCTTAAAAATTTTTCAGGACTCTCCAAGGAGTTTTTGCACATATACATCATATCCATTGTTATTTATTTAATTCAAAAATTAAAATATATTAGTATTATTTTGGAAATATTTTTTAATTCACAGACCCCATAAAAGATTCTTGAGGACCCCTCTAGGATACCCTGACCACACTTTGAGAACAGCTTGCCTACTTAGTCATCTTTGGAAATTGTTGGAAAGGTGGGATGATTGATTTATTCAATCCCACCCCACTTAAAATAAGTGAGAAGATGCTCAATCAATCAATCTCACTCAGGCCTTAGACTAAGTGTGAAAAGAATTTGAAAGCCATTTAATAGCTTGAAATGATGCCAGACAGGAAACCGATTCCAATTAGCTGAGAGATTTTGTCACATCTTTTGATTCCTGTATAAAAACCTAAAGTTAGTTGTAAATTGGGCAGTTACAGAGAGTGGAACTTCAGACAGTACCTCAGTTCCTCATCTGTAAAATGAGCTGGAGAAAGAAATGGCAAACCACTCTAGTATCTTTGGCAAGAAAACCGCAAATGAGGTCATGAAAAGTCAGACATGAATGAAAAAAAAAAGAAAACACTACTGAACAACAAGTGAGTGGAAAAATTAGAACAAGCTTGGTTTCATAGTGAACTCCCAGAGAAGAACTTGCCTAGAGATAAAGGAGGGGCCTTGGCTTCAATCTTGGGCTTCTGCTCTTCTTTCCCCCCCCCCCCCTTCACACCTTCCACACCCCACACAACACACACACACACACACACACATATTAGCCAGAGGAGGACTTTTCAAGCCTCAGATTTTGTATTTCCCCACCTCCAATCTGTGTTCTATAATTGTCCCCCTTAGACATTAGTAGCTGTAAATGGCATCTGCTTCAGAAGTCAAGGAATAGCTGGTCCCATGGTTCTACAAAAGCCCAGCAAAGAGACTCCAGTATGCCCTAAATGAAAATTCTTGAGCACTCCACAAATAGAAAAGCAACCACGAGTTGTAGTTACTACTCCATTGCCGCAAGTGTTCTCTAAGCTTGAGCCCATTTTCTCCCAGATTCTAATATATTCCTGTGGAAGAATTTGTCACACATTTAGGGTTTTTTTTTTTTGGTACTAACTGCCCTTATTATATTGTACTGTGTTGTGTTATATCATATGGCACTGCATTGCATTACATTGTATTGTATTGTATTGTATTGTATTGTATTGTATTGTATTGTATTGTATTGTAAAATCTATTTAAAACTGGTTGGCATTGACGATTGTTTTTCAATGGACAGTCTTGGAGGTGAGCACAATGATGGGGGCTTAGAATGATGACATTAAATAAGCATCATCACCACCACCCAGACTCCTCAGACCCTTAAAATACTGGTGGGGAGAGGTATTCTTTCTGTGAAAACCAAAAGTGGGAATTGAGATAAGGATCCTCAGAGATTATTCGAGCTAAATCAGAATTATCAATTTACACCCAATGGTCCTTCTGACTGTTTGGAATGATGGGTGGAGCAAAATAATTTGCCCTTTTTTCACCCAGTACAGTACCAACCTGAGTAATAGTGAACCCTAATGAATCATGTGACTGGATTGAGAGACAACTTTGTGTTCTTAATAGGGCAGGGTACATTTAATTAAAAGCTGATGTTCTTTAAAGAGAGACATTCTTCTCTTGCCTTTAAAACTGGCCTATATGGCTTTGAATGAAAGAGACACAATACCATCTTCAGGTCTTAGGGCAGAGCTGAACAGATCTAAATTCTATTCAGAAAGAAACAGAACTAGTAGCATAAGAATTTGACCAGACAGAATGCAGCCAGTAGGGTTTAAAGACACAATTATTTGGATATTTCCTCTTGTCTTCTTCTCAACAGAGTAAATTTACTATACATCAAGTGAATTAAAAAAATCAGGAACTTCAATTATGTTATCTGACAAAGAAAAACAAACATTCAAAAAATAACAAAGGATAAACAGACTAAGGAGGTTGAAAGGAATCATAGACAACAAACTAACATCGATATTAAACTTAGATACTTCAAATGCTTTAGCATCAAAATTCTTAAAGGAAATATGAAATGAACTACAAGAATACAGGAGATTGTAATGTCTCTCTTTCAAGTTTGGTTAACTTCAAAAGAAATATAAATAAAAATGAGAATATTGAACTGAATAAAGTCCTATAGAATCTAGAGCTAAAAGACATAATATCTTCTATACTGGTCTTCAAAAGATAATACATAGTCCTAAGCATCAAATGAAACTCTTATCTAAATTGATCATTTTCTAGGGAATGATGATTTTGTAAACACATATAGAAAGGCAGAAATACTAAACACATCACTTACAGACTATAAAGCAATAAAAATAGCCATTGATTCAGGAACTTCAAACAAAAGACACAGATCTAAATAGAGATTAAACGATGAAATGCTAAGTAATAAATGTATCAGAGAATAAATTATAAAAAAAAACAATTAACAATTATGTAAAAGAAAGTGATAAAGATGAAACAATGTACCAAAATTTCTGGGACATAGCTGAAGCAGTGCTAAGAGGGAGAAATATATCATTTCAAATATACATTAAAAAATTTAAAAAAGAGAGGATTATGAGCATACATTTAAAGAAAAAAAACTATAAAGTCAAAAAGCAATCATTAACCCTAAATGGCTTCTGGGTTATCTTTATCAGATTCAGATATAAGAACACAGGCAGAATTTCCTCATAAGGCCACATCTCTTTATTATTTTATTATAATAATGAGAAGAAAATCAAGAGAGGTTCAGTGACCTTTTATCATCAAACAAGCCTTCAGTAGCAGAGCCAGGATTCCCATTTATATCCTTTGACTCCAAATTCCATGACATTTTGTTTTGTCTTGTTTTCACTAGGGGAACTGTGGAATAACAAAAGTACCTTTATGCAGAAGTATAAAGTATAGAAATTTTGCATAAATTTATATACTTGTTTTGTTTTTGTTTTTGTTTTCAGGAAGAAGCCTGGTGTAGACTTGGGATTTTACCCATGGAATAAATCCTGGTATAAAAAATGTAAATATTTTGGGGCAGCTAAATGGTGCAGTGAGTAGAGCACTGGCCCTGGAGTTAGGAGGACCTGAGTTCAAATCCAATCTCAGACACTTAACACTTGCTAGCCATGTGACATTGGGCAAGTTGCTTAACCCCAATTACCTTCCAAAAAACAAATACACATACACACACACACACAAACACACACATATTTATGTTTGTACTTCTTATTTCTCCTAGAAGAATATAAGCTCTATGAAAGCAAAGACTGTTTTGTTTTTATCTCTGTATCTTCAGCGCCTGTGAGATCACCTTGCACGGAATAGACACAACACATTCATTGAATAAAAGAATGAATCTTCCTTGTGCTTTCATCTAGTTATGACCTTCCTCTGCTGGAAAGTTTTCTGTGGCTCTTTATTATCTGCTGAACAAAATTTAAACTTACTTGCCTAGCATTTAAAATCTTCCACAATCTTTCCAAGTTTTTCTTTTACTATTTTCCTCCCAATATAACATACCCTCCAACTTTGCTCCTTCCTCTAGAGCCTTGGCTCCCACAGTCTCTTCTGTCAACTTCTGAGTTCCTCTCTAAAACTCCATTTGAGGAAGCATCCATGCCAGCCATCAAATGCTCTCTTCAAACCCAGACCACCATGACAGTTCAGACCAATTCTCTTTATTGCTCTTCCTCTCAGTTCCCTTTATTTCTCATACTTTTATTCTGTATTTGCATTCCCATTGCTGATCACATTACCTGGTGCATAGTAAGCATTTGATAAATGTTCTATTAATTTTTCTGTCTATCTCCATCTCTCTATCTTTGTCTCTGTCTCTCACTGTCTCTGTCTCTTTGTCTCTGTCTCTATCTATCTATCTATCTATCTATCTATCTATCTATCTATCTATCTATTTTAGGACTACTTTCTGTCCTGTGTGGCTGTGTACAGCCCACTCTACTTTCCTGCTTCTAATATTTTTGTTCTCCAATTTCCTAATCCTGGAATCCTGTCCCTTCTCTTTTCCCATTGCATTGCTTTCCACTCTTTAAAGCCCAATTCAAATGCTGCTTTCCCTGATCTATCCAGGTGCTAATAGCCCTTCTCCAGTTAAACATTATTGAACCTTTGTTGTGTTTGCCATGTACTCATTTGTATTATATTTGTGTACACACCCAATCCCTCTATTATATAAAAAGCTACAAGAGAGCAGGGATTGTGTTTTATGTAATCTTCTATCCTCATTATCACATAACAAGAGTACTCTGTATACAAAAAGCACTTCATAATTGTTTGTTGAATTAAATTCATATAGAATTTTTTGTTTGCACGTGAAAAATAGCTTTTCCCTACTCCTGAGAAATCTCACAAAAATCCAGTTAAGTTTGGTGTAATTCAAGATGACTTAGAACAGTTTCCCAAAGGTAATTTTTTTCTTTGAATTTCCCCAACTTAATAAATTAACCAGGCTTTATGATACAGCAACGATGTGCCATATCTGCCCATTAGATTGTTAGTTCAATGAGGGATGCAATGATTACATCACTTAGAGTTAGTTCATGATTGATGAAGAAAAGAATAGAGGACATAGAGGACATAGTCTTACATGTTCCCAAGACTTCAGAAAAGCAGATTTCAGTGAGTTTAGAGAGAGAATAGGTAAGATTCCATGACCCCAAACTCTGAATGGGAATATAGTGTAGGATATGATATTGTAATTGTCCTTATCTCCATTATATATTAAGGCAGCCTGGTGATGCAGTGAATAGAGGGACAGGCCTGAAGTCAGAAAGACTGGAGCTCAAATCCACCCTCAAACACTTAATAGCTACGTGACCCTGGACATGTCACTTAACCCTGTTTGCCTCAGTTTTCTCATTTAGAAAATGAGCTGGAAAAGGAAATTTCAAACCACTACAGTATTTCTTCCAAGAAAACCCCAAATGGAGTCACAAAGAGTAATACATGATTGAAATGACTAAACAACAGACATTATATATTATATGGCATATTACCTTTATCTCCATTCACACCGCTGCCACCTTAGTTCAGGCCCTCATCAGCTTTCACCTAGACTACAACAGTAATCTCTTAATTGGTCTCCTTGTCTCCTCTCTCCTCTCCAATCCATCTTCCACACAACTGACAGACTATGATCCATATTCCTAAGGCAAAGGTATGATTACAGCACTCCCCTGTTCTAGAAGCTCCAGAGTTCCCTCTTGGCACTAAAAAAAAATAGAATCTTTTTTTTTTTTTACTTTCAAGCCCTTCACAGTCTGACTCCACCAGGATAATTGCATAGTTCTCTCCTTCACACACTTTTAAGTTCTAGTCAAATTGGACTATTTATTATTTCCCATGAAGATCACTCTACTGCTCATGCCATGCCTTTGTCCAAGATGTCTTGTATTCTTGAAATATATTCTTCACTGTCACTTCATAGAACTGAGTTCTTTCAAAACTAGATATCAGTGCTACCTCCCATAGAAAGGCTGTATGGATAGCCAGAGATGCTGGTGCCATTCCCATCTACCTTGCATATCTTTTGCAATTATTTTTCTGTGTATTTGATGTCCCCAACCCCCCAAGAGAAAGTAAGCTTCTTGATGTATAGAACTATTATTATTTTTGTCTTTGGATTTCCAGCCCATGGTTCCCTTCAACATTTTTGTTGCTATTGTTCAGTCTTTTCAGTCATGTCCAACTCTTCATAATCCCATTTGGGGTTTTCTTGGCAAAAATATGAGAGTGGTTTTCCATTTCCTTCTCCAGCTCATTTGACAGATGAGGAAACTGAGGCAAACAGGGTTAAGCGATTTGTCCAAGGTCACATGGCTAGTAAGTGTCTAAGGCCATGATGATTCTTCCTGACTCCAGGCCAGGCTCGCTATCCATTGTGCCATCTAGCTGCCCCATCCTACTTAATAAATTATTGGGTGATTAATAAATACTAGTTAGCTGAATGACAGATTCAGGAAGACAAGAGTTCTAATACTAGTTTTAATACAGACAATTACTAGTTGTATAACCTTTGACAAGCAGTTAACCTCAAAGAATCTCAGTTTTTTCATCTGTGAAATGGGGATAAGATTAGCACCTACTTCACAGAATGCTAGTGAGAATTAAATGAGATAATATATGTAAAATACTTAGCAAACCCTAAAAGCACTATGCAAATGCAAATTATTATTGTTATTGATACTATTCAAGGAGAATTTGTATTAAGTAAGTTGGGAGACTCTCAAAAATGAAATTTTATTTACACAGAATTCCTGGTATGTGTCCTCTTCCCCCATGAAAACATAGGCTTCTCAAGGGCAGGTTCTTCTTTCTGCTTGCATTTTTGTATTTCTAGTGCTTGTTACAGTGTCTGGCACAGAGTAAGTGACTAATAATTGCTTGTTGACTGAGTGTTGACTGACTGCCTACACAACGACAATTAATTATGAAGAGGAGAAAATGAAAGATGTCTGAAGAGGCTGACGCAGCTCTAAAGGATGCTTCCATTTCCTGGTCCTAATTAAGAACTGACTCACCTGAAAATCATCTCTAGCACACACCCCCTCCCCTAGTCCTGGGGGAAGATCTATAAGAATCCTCTGTACCTCCTATCTTCCAAACTTTCTCTTCCCCTTTTTTGTTCAGCATCTTTTTCAAGTATATTCAATCAAAATTTTCCACCTAATCCAAATTATAATGGCTGCAGTGCAGCAATATCAAAGTCATTCTCCCTCTTTTTCAAGGAGTTCAGCACCTAGTCTCCCATCATCCCCTCCTTCCTATCTCCTGCCCTATACTACTCAACTTTAATCTCCACATAGATACTTTTTCAAACTACCCAATCTCCTAATTGTTCAGGCTATTTGAATACATGGTCGATGCTTTCATTCTACCTCTGCCACACAAGGATAGTCACACACCAGATCTCCCCATTACCCAGAAGTGTTCACACTGATATTTCCCTTTTTTACTATGATTTCCTATCATTCCATCTTTCCCTCTGCCTCATACTACCTCAAATCCCTCCATCCTTCAGTCCTTTCTTTTTCTTCACTTTCCTCCCTTTCCAATCTTAAATTAACCATTTCTACTCTACACTGTCCTCTGCTCTTGAATCTCTTTTCCCCTCTCTTGTTGCCACTTACCTCTCACCAAACCCTAGCTCTGGTTTATTGCCCCCTCCCTCCACTCCCCCACCATCCACTTCCTCCTCTTTATTCACGAGCTACTGAATATTCCAAGAAGTGTGCTCATTGGGTCCATTACAAGTTTATCTTATCTATCCTCAGTGGGGCCCTCATTGAGACTTAATCCCCATGTCCCACAACTGCTAGCACTATCCCTCCCAAACTAGCTTCTACTTAACAACTGTGTGTATATTTGTTTTTATTCTCTTTCTATTTGGGCTATGCATGCATTTGTTAGATAGTTTTCAGTCTTTGTGTATCCCCGGATCCTAGCACAATGCCCAGCACACAGTAGGGACTTAAAAATATCTGTTAATGGATTGATTAGTGCTCATCATTGAACTCGGATTTTAAAAATACATGTTAAAAAAGCCGTGCGACTGAGGAGAAACACAAAGGAGCAGCATGGTTATTTTCAATAGATAAAAGAAACAATACAAGGGGTCTTCCTAGCTATGTTGGATATTTTAAAAATCATGACTAACTAGAATAAAAGACCAAAACAGATCAAATAGAATGTCATAGGGACAAATTTAAAGTCCTACACTTGGATAAAAATTAAGAGTAATGATTAGGAAAAAGCAGATTTGAGAGAGTGGGATTTAATCCACTGCCACCTTGACCATCTCCCTTCAGATCCCAATGGAGACAGCCTTGGGCCCCAAAGAAGAAACAGAAGAGTTTATATTTAAACTTAGAAGTCAGAAGGAATCATTGTGATTTTTAAGCAGGGAGTGACAGGGCCAGTCCTGTGTTTTGGGAAGATTACTTTGAAGGCAATTCTAATAGGGGCTATTGCAACCTTCCACTAGTGCCAAAGCCACATTAGCTCTTTTGATTGCCATATCTCATTAACTATTATTAAACCTATAGTTCACCAAAACCCTTCCATCTTTTTTTTTTTAAAGCAATCGGGGTTAAGTAACTTGCTCAAGGTTACATGGCCAGTTATTTCTGGGTGCGCTGCTGAGTATCTGAGCCCAGATTTGATCCAGGTCATCCCGACACTGGAGGGGGTGCTCTTACTCGCTGAGCCACCTGGCCGCCCCATCCTTCCATCTTTTTAAGGCAGCTACTGTCCAGCCACTCTGTCCTAGGCTTGGACTTGTAAGGTTTGGAGCCAAAGAATTTAGGTCCAAATACCAGCTCTGTCACCTATGTGAGCTTGGTCAAGTCACTTCATTCTCTGGGACTCAGTTTTATCATCTATAAAATGTGGGGTTAGATAAGATGGACTATGAGATTCCTTCCAACTCTAAATCTCTGATCTCATGATGATTCTAGTCATTCACTTTTACACTCTAAGGGTCATCCTCAACTCCTCAACATCCTGAACTCCAACAGTTCCTCACTGTATCTCAGATCAAGTAACTAAACAGTCGCCAACATTTGTTAATTCTCTCCCCACATAGGTTCAGGTTATCATGCACTTTCACCTGAACTATGATACTAGTCTCATGCATCAGGTCTCTCTCTCTAATCTATCCTCTACATATTAATATTCCTAGAGCACAAACCTCACAGTGTCAAATGCCTACTCAGCAAAGCTGAGTAAATCCCAGCAGCTCATCTGGGAGGTCAAATATAGACTCCTATGTTTGGCCCTCACAACCTGGCTCCAACCTTGCCCAGTACCATCACCATTCTCTCCCTAAAATAGAAGCTATACAATTTTAAAAATATGTATGTTCCAGCAAGAGAAATCAACACATTGACCACGTCTGAGAAATGGAATAAGTACTCCCTATTTGGCAATTGATGAGGGAAATAGAAAGCAATCTGGAACGAATGTCATTTAGACCAATATCATATACTATATAACACAATAAACTCCAAATTATCCATTACCTATATATGAAAGGTCATATCATAAAAAAATAATAGAGGTGAAAAAGATTTCTTCCACAACTGTGGCTAGAAGGAGAAATCTTACCTATATATGTAGTCATAAAAGAAAAATGGACAGTATCAATTACACAAAATTGAAAAGTTTTTGCACAAGTGAAATAAAGAATTAGAAGAGACACAACCAATTGAAGAAAAATATTCCCAGTTCCTAAATTTATTCCAATGAAACAGTTTCTCACTGATTCCCATCAATGCATATTGGGGCAGTATAATTATATCAATGGATGAGGCTGCTTAGGAAAGATCCTATAAGACAGTCCACCTATTTATCTTTCTTTTTTAAGCAAATGGGGTTAAGTAACTTGCTCAAGGTTACATGGCCAGTTATTTCTGGGTGTGGTGCTAAGTATTTGAGCCCAGATTTGATCCCCAGGTCATCCCGACACTGGGGCTGGTGCTCTTACTTGCTGAGCCACCTGGCTGCCCCAACACCTATTAATCTTAAAAGTAAGACTGTCTTTACATAGAGTCTAAGTAAGGTTTTAAGGGTCCAGGAAATACCTCCCCCACTGACTTTCTGATTCCTTAAATCCTTTATATCAGGTTAAAGAGACTATCAGTCCACAGTCAGGTTAAAAAAAAAAACTAAATTAAAAATGCCTCTGGGAAAGAGAATGCAGTGATATAAAATAATTCACACTGAGGTATAAATGATTGAAATGATCCTTTTATGAAAACAGGTTTTGATAGACAAGAGGGAGACCAGAGTGAAGATGGTCTCACTGGACACCTGAAGGAGGAGAAAGTACACAGGGAGGTGTATAAAATATTCAGAAAAGAGATACTGGCCACTGCAGATGAAACCTTGCTGACTTAACTATTTTCCTGAGGGCTGGCCTTGACAAGGAGGAATAAACTTTGTTAAAACCACTCCCAAAGAATCTCTTCAACCTATTAATACTCTTTCTTTAATAATAAAAAAGGTATTTACTTAGAAAGCCATTTATCTAGCTAGCCCCTGAAGATAAATCCTCTAATTTACAGGTGTTCTGACATCCTCCAGCAGCCAAAATCAATGTCCCTACCATAAATTCTGATATCCACTCCAATCAGCAGATTCATTCTTTTTGCTTTCAGGCTGCCTGATCCACCATCAGGATAGGGATAAATTCTAGCTAGCTGTCTTTCTGACTGAGATACAGGTTGCCATCATTGCCCTTAGGCCCAAGGCCTCTTTTCCCAACACAGAAATTTCCATCTGCTTCCCCTCAAACCCCCAATTCCAATCTCAACTCCCAAAGGGATTGACTGGCAAAGTTCCTCAAGTCTCATAATTATAGAATCATCTTAGACCTGGAAGGGACCTCAAAGGCCCTTTTATATTATAAACTAGATTAAGAAGAATCCCACCCTCACCCAATGAGTGTTCATCAGGTTTTGTTAAAAAAACTTCCAGGGAGGGAGAACTATCTCCTGAGATATTTCATTTCATTTTTGGATAGTTCTAATTAATAATTAGGGGTTTTTTTTCATTTTTTGAACTATGGCTGTCCTTTGCAACTTCTAACCACTATGCCAGCTTCTGCCTTTTGGGGCCAAGTAAAACAAGTTTAATTCCATTCAAACATATAAAGACAACTTTCATTCATGTCTCACCATGGTCAGATAACTAGACACTGTCTAAGAAGAGAGTTGAACACTCACCCTTCCCAAAGAAGAAGGAGGAACAGAAGGGGGGGGAGGAGGAGGTGGAAGACGAGGAGGAAGAGAAAGAGAAAGTTGAGCCTATTTTCTGATCCTAGACCCAATACTACAGACAGAATTTTTTTTATCAGATTGCCCGAACTCTATTCATTGAAGGAAGAAATAAAACTCCTTCTCTGATGGGGTCTGAAGCATTTATTTCTAAAGACTTGAGAAATAGCAAAGAGCCTGGGTCCCCAAAGGATGCTCCTGCAGGGAGACACCCTTCCTTATCCCGCAATTTTCACAGGAGTGAATATTCCTTTGTCTTTAAAAACAAAAAAAGACAGAGAAGCAAGCTGTGAAGAGAACGACATAGGGAAAGGGCTGAGGACTGACAGGAGCTGGCTCTAATTATGTCTGGTTTCAGTGCCGGCAATGTTGTATTTCAAATAGCAGATTGGCTCCTTGGCTGCAAGCTCAGGAGAACGACAGTAAATTAAAGGCAAAGTCTCTGAGTTTAAACCTTATAATTTATAAAGCCATGTTTCATCCCCATCAAGTGCCTTTCAAAATCGATGACAGCCGCCTGGAGCCGAGGACATGTCATTTAGGAACTGGGCAACAGCTGTGATGGATTTATTAGGACGGAAGCACACAGAGACAAAAATTAATGTGGGGAAGTGTATTGGGGGAGGGGTATGAAGTGGAAAGGAGATGGCTGGGTCATTCCATGTCAGAGGTTTCTTTCTCCTCAACATACCTTCTCTCTACTGAGGTATACACATATTTATACCCCTCCCCAGTTTGAATGTAAGCCTCCTAAGGTAGTGACTGGTTCATTTTGATCTTTGATGTCCTCCTGCCTAGAGGAATATCTTGGACATAGTAAGCACAACACTTCAGTATTTACAATGTAAGTACTTACCTCCTTATAATTTCCCCTTTTCCAGGTAAGTACTTACATTGTAAATACTGAAGTGAGAAATATTGAGGGCCTGAAATAATATGTTGTCAATGGGAGTACTAAGGAGCTCCCAATAAATGGTCATTTAGCTTCCTTTAAAAGTTATCCCTTCCACATTGCTACTTTCCTCATTGTGATTTCAATTTATAATGGGTCAGAACAAGAAATTAAATGGAAATTTGGGGAGAGTTTTGTGGAAGTTACAGATGATGCATGAAGGCCACCAGATGACACAGAAAAAGTTTAGAAATTCAAAATTGCATAGAATATGTGTATAGTATTATATAATATCAATTTTTTATTTATTTTATTTTTTCTGTTTTTAATTTTTTATTTTTAATTTTAATTTTTTTAATTTTTAAGCAAATAACAATTCATACTTCTTAAGGTAGGGACAAAAAATTTTACTTGATTTTTCCAGATTGGGGGTCGGGGGAAGGGTGCCACACCCTTAACCCTGATAATGTGGAAGGGATAACTGTATAGGGATTTAGGAAATATGGGAGGGGGGAATTAGGAAACATAGAAACTTGCTCCTTCCTGCATGCAGTATATTTATTGACAATTATAATTGTTAGGAAGGGTTCAACGTTTCAATTATTGTCGAAAAATTTTCAATTCAACAAAAACTTTTAACAATTCAATAAATCATTGTTATTGTTTCTTTTCTATTCTGAGTCCAAATCTGCCTCTGCAATTTCTATCCTTCAGATGCTCTCTGGGGTCAAGCACAATAAGTATTCTATGTGACATACCTTCAGATACTAGACAATTATCATTGTCCCTCCTAAAATCTTCCCTTCTCCTGGATAAATAAATCCTGTTCCTTCCTTAAATAGAAATGCTTTAACTCCCTCACCATTGTGGTCTCAATCATCTGAACATGCTTCTAGCTTGTAAACAACTCACCTAAAATGTAGCATTCAGAACTGAACACAGTACACCAGATGTGACCTGGCCTGGTTAGAATAGACCTGGAAATGTCAGCTCCCATTTAAAGCCTTCTGTTTCAATGATCAAGAGAAAGGGCTCCAGTGCCCCATGCAGAAGTTCTTTGGAGAATTTGGAAGGCTACCGTAATGAATGAATAAAGCATTCATTAAGTGTTTATTCTATGTGAAACATTGTACTGAGGATTGAGAGAACAACAGAAAAGTGTCAGACAGTCCCTGCTTTCAGAGGGCAATTCTAAGGGAGGAGAAAACACACATGGGAAGGTTTTAGCTACAAATCAGATGGAAAGGAGCTATGGTCCTTAGGGTGCTACAGCAGAAAGATAGTAATGTCTTTCTTTAATGTCACTTACACTGATAAAATCACATGTTTCTGATATCACACAGTTTGACAGTGTCAAAGATTTTGGTGGCAAAATTTTTTTCTGGATCTTCAAGAGATGTGACTGTAGCACTTTCTGGGGCAATCTCAAAAGTTATATCTCCACAAGAGTTGATTCCTAAGATGATACCCATGGGCACTGGGTTGGAAGCATTGTCATTCCCAAGACCCTTGAGTTTAGGGTCAATGAGTTATCATTTATTAATTTATCATTTATTAAGTGGCCACTATGTGTCATACACTGTGCTAAGTACTAGGTATACAAAGGAAGACAAAAAACAGTCCCTGATCTCAAGGAGCTCACAGTCTAATGGGGGAAGAATATGTAAACAGCTACATATGAAATGTCCAGGCCATATTGATAGTAATCTCAGAGGGAAAGTATTAAGATTAAGGAGGACTAGGAAAGGGTTTATACAGAAGAAGGACTCTAGTTAAGACTTGAAGTAAGCCATTGTAGCTAGGAGGCAGACATGAGGAGGAAGGGTGTTCCAGGAATGAGAGACAGACAGTGAAAATGCTTTCCAAGTTTAAGACTAGGAAGGCATGTCTAGATGGCAATTTGTCTACAAAGATTAAGGGGTTTTGTGAGATAAAAATTAAATAATAGTCAATAACATTATATAGTACACACAATAAAAGATTATGTATCCTCAGATTGCCTTGACAGGCATAGTGGTAGCACTAGCCTAGTGATAGTAATTACCTTCAAATCAGTCCTTTGGTGTCATCTGTTCCTTCTCCAATCCATTCTAGACATAGCCACCAATGTAATATTCCTAAAGTAAAGGAAGTTTGATAAATTATAGCAATTCCCTATAACCTGTGGGTTTAACTACAAACTCCTCTACTTGGGGCTTAGCACCTTTAACAATGAACCTCCAACTTACCTTTCAAACTCTATTACACATTATTTCCCTTCACTCACCTTATCTTTGGTAACCCAAAGCCAATAACCCTCTTACTGTTTTTTATACACACTATTCCATCTTCCATTCCTGGGTCTTTATATTGTATGACTCCTGCCCTTCTTACCTTCACCAGGTGAAATCAGTAGTTCCCTTCAAAACTCAACTAAAGCACATAACGCTGCATGAAGCCTTTCATGACTTCTGAGCTCCTAGTCCCTTCCCCTTCTCAAATTACCTTGGATCTATTTTGTATGTAGTTTGTATGTATTTTGAACAAATTTACAAGCATTAATTAATCATCCAGGCAATGTTTTAGGCACTGGACATAAAAAGACCAAAAAAAATGGTATAAAGTCCCTGACCTCAAGTAACAGGAAACATTCTAATGTATGTGGGGGGGAGGAATATAAATAATATATACATATATAAAAGAAAATTAGAGATTCTGAGAAATGGAGGTGAGCAGAGAACGTATTACAAGCATTGGGGAAATCCAACGGAAAAGGCACAGATGTAAAAGGTGAAGATCCATGTCCAAGAAACAGCAAGAAGAACAAATTGGCTGGTTCTCAGTATGCATCTGCTTTACAAAGATCCCTTTGGTAACCCTGTGACAGATGAATTGGAGAGTGCAAAAACTTGAAGCAGACAAAACAATTAAGAGTTTACTACAGTCATCCAGGTAAGAGATGATAAAAATATTAAGTAGGTTGGGGCCTATGTAAAGAGAGAGGAGATGGATGTAAGAAATATTATGAAGGGGAAAATAACAAGATTTACCAATGAGTACATCTGTAGGATGAGTGAAAGTGAGGTAAGGATGGCACATAGATGATGAATATGAGTGAATGGAAGGCTGTTGGTACATCAACCACAATAAATAGAGAAGTTCAGAATAGGGATGTGTTTAAGAAAAGAGGTAATAAGATCTGTTGCAATATGTTCATATGTGCAGGACATCTATCTGAACATGTCCAGCATACAGTTGGTAATGTGAGATTTTAACCCAGGAAAGGGACTAAAGCTAGAAACTTCAATTTAGGCATCAAGAGCATAGAGTAGCTAGGTGGCACAGTGGGTAGACAGCCAGACCTGAAGTCAGAAAGACTCATCTTCCTGAGTTCAAATCTAGTTTCCTAGCTGTTTGACCATGGACAAGTCACTTAACTTAAGTTTGCCTCAGTTTTCTCATCTGTAAAATGAGCTGGAGAAGAAAATAGAAAACATTTCCAGTATTCTTGACAAGTAAACCCCAAAAAGGGCTCACAAAGAGTCATACAGAACTGAAATGACTGATCCATAACAACAAAAACCAAGAGCACTGTCACATGAAGTCAGTATTTATTAAGTACTTACTGTCTAGCATATACTATGTTAAGTACTAGGGATCCAACTGCGAAGAAAAAAGTTAGTCCCTTCCTTCAAATAACATATTCTACTGGGGGATGGTATCACATAAAAGGGGGCTGAAAGTAGAGGTGGGAAGAATCTATGGTGACATGGAGGTGGCAATAGTAGTCAAATACATAAAGCCAGGTGCAGAGTCAAGAAAGGAAAGAAAGATGGCTGCCCTGTGGACTTCCTCAAAATAGAAAGTCTTAGAGAAACTCACCAGTGGTAGAAGGGGATGGCAGGAGCACAGTGATGTGCCAGGGTGAGGAGGCCAACTATGAAATCAAACTTATTTACAGAATAAGAAGGAAGAAGAATATGCTGGCAAAGTCCAAAGATTCAGAAGAAGAACCAAAGAGGAGAGAAAACATGGAGGTCATAATTAAATTCATGTGTCATCAAAATAGTTTACATAGAGAGGAGACCCAGGGAAGAGTGTTGGGGATACTCACAGTTAGTAGAAATGTGGTGGAGAATGACTAGCAAAAGAGACTGAGGAACTGCCAGGTAGGTAGGAAGAGAAAAGAATATTGCCAAAAAAAAACCCCAGAGAGAAGAGATTATCTGGGGGAAAGGATGGTCCACTATATGAAATGTTGCAAAGAGGTCAAAAATGATGAATATGAAGAAAGGGCCAGCAGATTTTTCAATTCAGAAATTAATGACTTTGGAGAAGGCAGTTTCAGTTGAATTGATGATGTCAGAAAGATTTCAGAGCTTAGAAAAGAGGGAGAGGAAAGAGAGTTAAATAATGTTATCAAGTTTAGCAGAGAAAGGGAGGGGAGAAAGAAGATGATAGTTTGTGGGGATCAGAGAATCCACTGAGGTGATTTTAAGAATGGGATACTTAGACATCCTTGCAGATAGCAGGGAAAAAGCAATAGACAGAGAGAAACCTAAGGCTAGAGAGAGGGATATTAGCAGAAGCAATCTACTGATAAAGACTGGAAGTTATCAGATCAAAGATGTAAACAGAAAGGTTGACCTAGATACAGAGAGGTGGAAAAGTGGATAGAGAGCTGGGCCTAGAGTCAGGACATAAATCCTCAGACCCTTGCTAGCTGTGTGACCTTGGACAAGTTACTTAATTCTGTTTGCCCAGTTCCCTCATCTGTAAAATAAGCTGGAGAAGAAAATGGAAAACCACTCCAGGTACCTTTACCAAGAAAACCCCAAATGAGCTAAAGAAGAGTTAGGAATGATTGAAACAACCAAATAACAACAACAAAAAGTACAGAAAAGGACTACTTCTTTCCCAGAAACTGGAGTGAAGGAGAGGATGAGGAATAATGTCATGAAGTTATGAGATGAAAATAGGGTGAAAGAGGGACTTCATAGGAAATGGTTTAGTTAAATATGCATATGTGGTTTCTTTCAATTGAATATAAGTTCTTTGAGAGCAGGGACTGCTCCATTTTTACCTTTATCTACACAGCTCCTAACATAATGTCTGACAAATAGTAGGTGCTTGATAAATATTTGTTGATTGATTGATTGAGAAGGAAGTTCTACTTGGCACAGAGTTCTACATGGCACAGAGCACCCAGGCTCTGAATTTACACAGTGCTGAGTTCAAACCGAGGGAATACTCCTAAGTATGAGTAAATCTTTTGATTCATTATGCTCTCACCCAGAGTTTAGTCTGGTAAATTTCCAGATATTGATTATCTGTAATTCATGTCTAGGTTTTAACAGATATGGGATAACAGGGTTCCTAATTCCTATATGATCAGTCAAGGTAATAAATACATATTGGATACGGGATAGCTGTATCCATTGGAAAATGCAAAAGAAGGGGCGGCCAGGTAGCACAGCGAGTAAGAGCACCGACTCCAGTGTTGGGATGACCTGGGGATTCAATCCCAGCCTCAGACACTTAGCACCCACCCAGAAACACCTGGCCAATGTAACCTTGAGCAAGTTAATTAACCATGATTGCTTTTTTTTTTTTGTCATAAATGTTGTTTATTAAACATTTAAGTTTACAAACTAATGTGTACCAATTAGCGGTATCGATGTAGTTGCAGAGTATTGCGCCTTCTGCAAGCAGCACGACGAGATTCTCCAATGGTATGGTGGAATTTGTGACCCTTTCCAAGACCCCGGCTCTTCCGGCCAGCTGAGGTAAGCCCTCGCATCTCTCTGTGTTTGCGCACTGGCTTGGTGATCCATTGAGTGTCGGGGTTTCGTCTGATAGCTTTATGGAATGGGTCAATAAGAATAACCTCAAAGAATTTGTAGGTTGAATCTTCACCCACCCAGTAGGAGTTCAAGACTCTTAGGGCCCCACAGTGGCGGCCTGCACGTTCTTCTGCCACAGGCTTGAGGCTCCTGGCAAACTTGAGCTGATTGACTCCATGATGCACAGGTTTGCCATAGGTGGCACCCTTGGGGACCGGGCGCTTTCGCCCCCCGCGGCGGACACGAATTCGGTAGATGACATAACCTTGCTTAGCCTTGTAGCCCAGCCGCCGGGCTTTGTCGGGCCGGGTGGGCCGGGGCGCTCGGTGCAGCGCCGACAGCTGCCGGTACTGCCAACAGCGCACGCGCAGCAGGAACCGCATGACGTCCGACTGCTTCTTCCTCCACAGCTCCTGGATGTACTTGTAGGCCCCCATCCTGCCTCGCACCTAGCCTGCCTGATAGCTGCCGCCGACCGGAAAGGGCACGATTGCTTTTTAAAAAATGCAAAAGTAGTAAAGAACTCAAGCAAAGATAGATAAAGTGCCTTTATGAATTGATAGAGGAAGCTTTGAAACCAGGAGTTATCTATACTGGTAAAATTATAGGTCTTAGACCTTCCACCTTACTATAGCATCCTAGAAGCTTCCAGATTTAGCACCATTCTGTAGTTTGGTTTTCCTTCACAAGGGAATTGAATTTAAAATTGCACTTAGGGCAACACACTTTTTTCCAGCATATTTCAGCACAGCACACTCTATGCACCCACTCTTGTAATTTCACCCTGTGGTTTGAATCTCTCCTCCCCTAGAAAGGAACCACACTTTTGGAGTTACAATACTGACAATACTCTTTCCATGAAACCAGTACTGTCTGAATAACTCATTGTAAGAGACAGAGGGTTAGGGTAATGGCATGGTCCTGATCCCTTATATCTTATGTTATGTCTTTACTCCTTTGCTGTTACTCCTTCTGCAGACAGGGGTCATGTGAAAATTGATGATGGTGCTGGCAATGTGCATGAATATTATTGTGGCTCTTTCAAGCTTTGTTGTCCCAGGACCAGGAGCTGTGAAGGACTTGAGGTCTACTGGACACTGTGAACTTCAATATGGAATGGGAACTGGATGAAGAACTGGACAAGAAACTGGGAGCTGCCTGCCTTTGAACCCAGGTGACAATTGGAACTGGGACCATGGAAGAGGAACCATGAAAGCTGAGAGCCAGCCTTGAGTCAAGCTGAAAGATTTTACTTGGATACTGTATACTAACTAAGAAGATTATGATTTACTGTGACCTACGGGTGGAGAACTTTGACTTTTGTACTTTGTGATTGAATTAAGGATTTTGTGATTGACTAAATGAAGGTACTTTGTTGAAAACTATATGACCACTTTGGTGAAAACTATGTGGCCATTTTAGTGATAGGTTGATGAGTTGTGACATGGTGAATGCTGCATTTTGATTTTCTGTGATAAGTTGTGACATTTTGAATGCTATACCTTGATTTTCTGTGAATGTTTTGCTCTGATTTGTTATTGAATAAATAGAGAGTTTGCTATACTATGTAATCACAACCTTGAAAGCTGTTCACAGCTGCAGTCCCCTAGAAAGCTGCTTGTGCATGACTTTACAATCATCCTCCTCTTTCTTCCAGAGGCATTTTACTCATAAATTCATCTTCTCTGAAGAACAGATTTAAATTGCAAACATTTCTCCAAAGAAAACCCCCAATACTATTGCTGCCCAAGAAATCTCCCTTCTATGGATAGAAGGTAAAATTCTGTGATGGCTCCTAGGATATCCTGACCCTACCCCTTAGAAACAGGATTCAGGAAGGATATCATCCATGAACTTCCCTCTCAGGCAACATGAGCAAGCATTTGTAATTCCTATATGCTACTTCAGTATACTCCACCACTGTCCTGAATATTGGCAGCTTCCTACATAGGAAAATCCCCTCTTGGGTTTCTGGTATCTCACCTCTGAAAAGATAAAATGTATCCAGGAACTTCTTCTTCCACAATTTTGTGAAAAGCCAATAGACACTAAGTTTTTTCATCTTTCAAAAAATGTTCTCTTAATAATTTTCAATTATAAGAAAAAAAATCAATTTTTTCTCCTTCCTTCTTCCCACCAGTGGAGGTAGGGGAAAGGAAAAATCCTTATAACAAATATACAGTCAAGCAAAACAAATTCCCACATTGGCCATGTCCAAAAATTATATGTCTCATTCTGTACCCTGAGTCCATCATCTGTCTGCTAGGAGGTGAGATTTCCTAGCTGTAAAATAAATGAGGAGAGGGCATATTCATTACTGATATCCCTTCTACCTCTAACATTCTATGGTATGATATACACACACACACACACAGTGTGTTTGCAAGGAAATGATCCATAAGAACAGAAAACTTGGCAAATACCTGCCTGGGACTAAGTTTTGGTGAAGGTTTTCAAGGGCAAAGTTAAAGCAAGTTTGAGTTAGGGGATAAAAGGACAGATTTGAAGGAAGAAAAACCTGTGGTTCTGCCTGACTATGACTAAAAAAATCACTTAATCTTTCATTTCCCAATTAATTACCTAGGGCTACATTGTGCTGAGAAAATTCAATCAGAATTGAAAAAGGAAATTTCCATACCAAGAGCTCCCTACACTAATAAATCACAGGTCCAAAGCCACCATCATCCTCATTTCTACCCCACTAAAAATGAATCAGCCAACTACAGCTTATCAAGAAAGCCAGAAACAAGAATAGGACTAAGAAAAGACAGGGAGTAACTATGGCATAATCATCTGCAAAAAAGAATAACCAGGCAATTTCAAGAGAACAGAAAATCCCAGAATCATAGAAGGCTAGTTCTTCACAAGACTGAGTTAAATTCCAAGTGAACCAGTGACATTAATCTTGAAAAAGTATAATCACAATCACAATAACAATCCCTTACATTTGGAATGTAATTTTAATTTTTCAAAATACTTCCTTCCAATTTAATTATCCCCTTTGGTCTTCACAGATTTTCTATTATAAAAAAAGTATTTACATGTTATGCACATTTGCAATTCTTCCCTAAGTTACCCAACCCAAAATGTCCACACTTAGTCATTCATATCTCATTTTCTTATAAACACAATAGAGTCAAATTATTTTCCCTTTCCCCTTGTCATGCCTGAAGTTCCTCTTCCTCAGGAGTTATGGCTGCAACTTTGTGTGTTCTGATGCTGTTCTGACTGTAAATCTGCCTGAACAATATGCTTTTGTACATTTGGTCCTATGAGGCATACAGAAGTATGTCCTTTTCCTTTTCCTGGTTGGTCCTGTTTTTCTGTTCCTTCAATGAGTCTTGAGACAATTAAATTTGATAAGCACTCTGTGCCAGGGACTGTACTAAACACTCACTTGGGATACGAAAACAAAAATTAAATATCCACTGCCCTTAAGAAGTTTATGTTCTTCTGGGTTCTATATTACATCATCTTCACCCAATGCTGTTTCTTCTAGGATTTGGAGGACATCTGCAGTGTCTCTTAGCCTCACTCTCTGACCAGTTTCTTTTTTTTTTTTAATTTAAATGCTTTATTAACTGCTGATTTACATCATTCGTTTCCGCCAGATTTTGAGTTACAAATTTTCTCCCCGTTTTTCCCCCACCCATCCCCCCAAAACAGCAGTCCCACAGGATATCCCCACCTCCAATCTGCTCTCTCCCATATTTTCTCCCATACTTGTTTCAACTTTTCCAGTGGGTCTCTATGCCTCAGTGCCTGTATATCTTTTTTCTTAATCACATGTAAGACGGTATTAATAATAGTATATATATATATATATATATA
>NW_027187460.1:15343007-15353619 GCF_028583685.1 Petaurus breviceps papuanus | reverse complement strand
TATATATATATATATATACACACACACGCACACACACACACACACACACACACACACACACACACACACACACACATATATATATTTGACTATTTGATTTTAAAACTTTCAATTCCAGATTCATTCCCTTCCCCCCCCCACCACCCACCCCCACTGGGAGGACAAGCAGTTCAGTATAGGTTGTACATGTGTGGCTAATGCAAAACAATAACATAGTAGATGTATTGTAAAAGACTGACTATTTTTCCCTCCCTCCTATCCCACCTCCCACTTGTTCTATTCTCTACTTTGATCCTGTCCCTTTTCAAAAGTGGGTGCTTCCAACTTCCCTCCCCCCCAGCCCTCCCCCCCCTCCCATCATCCCCCCCCCCACCCCCTTCCCCCCTACTCTCCTGGAGGGTGAGATCCCCTATTTAGTGTGTATTTCCCTCCCTTCTCAAGCCAGATTCAATAGGAATAAGGTTGACCTATTTATTCCCTTTTGCCTTCCTATTCTTCCCCTCCATTGTAACCATTTTCCCTTGCCTCTTCTGTATGAGATAGTTTGCCCCACTCTGTCTCTCCGCATCTCCTCTTATTATATTCCTCTCACCTCTTAATTTCACCTTTTAAGTATCATCCCTTCCTGTTAAATTGGTCCCGTGCCCTCTATCTATGTATACCTGTAAACATATATACACACATTCACATATGTATTCATATGCCCGCATACCCTCATATAAAGACATATATATATTTCTAATACCTTCAACTACTGAGAAAAGTTTCATAGGTTACAATTATTGTTTTTCCACGTAGGAATGTTAATAGTTCAACTTTGGCCAGGTGGCTCAGCGAGCAAGAGCACCGGCTCCAGTGCCGGGATGACCCGAATCAAATCCGGGCCCAGACACTCAGTACCACACCCAGAAACAACAACTGGCCATGCAACCCCAAAGAAGCCACTCAACCCTGATTGCTTCAAAAAAAAAATAGTTCAACTTTGATAAGTTCCTTATGATTTCTTTTCCCTGTTTACCTTCTCATGCTTCTCTTGCTTCTTGTATCTGAATGTCAAATTTTCTATTCAACTCTGGTTTTTTCAGCAAGAATGCTTGAAAGTCCTGTATTCCACTGAATGACCATATTTTCCCCTGAAACATGATACTCAGTTTTTCTGGGTAGGTGACTCTTGGTTTTAATCCCAGCTCCCTTGACCTCCGGAATATCACATTCCAGGCCCTTCGATCCCTCAGTGTAGAAGCTGCCAGATCCTGGGTTATCCTGATTGTGTTTCTACAATATTCAAATTGTTTCTTCCTGGCTGCTTGTAATATTCTCTCCTTAGTCTGGGAATTCCGGAACCTGGCTATAATACTCCTAGGAGTTTTCTTTTTGGGCTCTTTTTCAGGAGGTGATCGGTGGATTCTTTCAACCTCTATTTTGCCCTCTGGTTCTAAAACATCGGGGCAGTTTTCTTTGAGAACTTCCTGGAGGATGCTTTCCAGGCTCTTATTTTGGTCATGGCTCTCAGGTAGTCCAATAATTTTTATATTATCTCTCCTGGATCTATTTTCCAGGTCAGTGGTTTTTCCCATGAGATATTTCACATTGCCTTCTATTCTTTCATTTGTTTGGATCTGTTTAACAGCATCTTGATTTCCCATAAAGTCATTAGCTTCCATTTGCTCCAATCTAATTCTGAAGCAATGATTCTCCTCAGTGAGCTTTTGAGATTCTTTTTCCATCTGGCAAATTCGACATTTTAAGGCATTCTTCTTCTCATTGCCTTTTTGAGCCTCCCTTGCCATTTGAGTCAGTCTGTTTTTTAAGGTATTATTTTCTTCAGTCAGGCTGTTGACTCTCATTTCATAATTTTCTTGCATTGTTCTCATTTCTCTTCCCAATTTTTCCTCCACTTCTCTTATCTGCTTCTTAAGGTCCTCTATGGCCTGTAACCAGCTTGTATTTTCCTTTGAAGCTTTTGGTGCAGGAGTTCTGACTTCACTGTTTTCCTCCTGTTCCATGCCTTGGTCCTTCTTATCCCCAAAATAGGAGTGTAATGTTGGAATCTCCTGTCTGCTTTGCTTCCTTTGCCTGCTCATTTTGCCACTCAATGATTTGACTTTTGGGCTTTTTGCCACAGTAGGACTCTGCCACCAGACAGGGGAGTTTTTGTCCCCAAATGCTGGGGTTTTCTCAGCTGCCGGAGGTATTAGATGGGTGCCCTCTCTGAGGTCTCCACACGCTCTGGCAAGCTGGACACACACCCCAGGACCTCCACCCTAGACTGCAATCCAGATCCAAGCAGGTTAAAGCAAGAGTGATGACCCCTCAGACTGGTGCTTGGTCCCCCTACACTCTGCAGGCCAGGAGCTGAAGCCGCCACGTGGCGCTGGCAGGCTGTGCTGGCGTCTCAGTGGTTTCTCGCTCCGGGGGTAAAAGCCACGCACTCCCACTTCCTGGGTCCCAAAGTCCAGACTGCACTGGCCTCTCACCTTGTCCTTCGCATCTATGTATTGATAAATCTGGAAACAGCCACAGCTGCTGCTGATCTGGAGTCCCTCTGGCTGGAAGCTGGTCAGGCCCACCCTGGGGCTAAAGCCTCAGCATGGGGCTGGGCTCGGCTCTCAGAGCACTGAGCTGGCTGATTCCTGCCGGCCTGCCAGGCTGTCCTCAGTGGAAGGTTAGCTTCTCTGTATCATTTTGTGGGTTCTGCAGCCTGACCAGTTTCTTAATGGCTCACTTTAGATGTTCTCCCTTTTCCATTTCTGTGGCCCTCACATAAGACCTGTCAAATGTATTAATTATAAATTCCCCTTTCCTCCTCTTTTTCATTTTTCTTCAATATCAATCAAACAATTCTACTTCAGTTATGTTTAGGTGGGGAAAAGAGACATCAAGGGATTTTTCAATCTTCAAGAGACCCCTGTTAAAAATTAAAGCATCCCTGGGAACTTCAGCTGTTATCCTCTCAACACCTGGGCTGGGAGCAGAGAGAAAACAAGGCTTTGGGTGAAGGGGAGATATTGTGAGATCTGGACCAGAAAGATCATGAAGCAGAGAAAGGGGTAGATAGGAGAGGGAGAGGACAGAAGGAGGAGAGAGGGCAAGAGTTTCAAATATGGTATTCACCTCTTCTAAGTCTTATTCAACATACCCCAGAAGGCAACATTATGTTGAGGGAATTCATAAGCTATAGTTTAAAAAGAAAACAAAAAACTACTGTATTTAGGAACCAGTAGTATTGAGTTTGAGTCCTAGCTCTCTTTCTTATTTGCTATGTGACTCTGGGTAAATAATCTAACATCTCTGGGCCTCAGTTTGTCCATCTGTAAAGTGGTCACTTTAAGCTTTAAATCTTTTGATTCTCTAGTCTTCAATCAGGGAGAGACTGAGAACAAGGGCTACTGGTTACCAGGTATCCAAAGACCCCTATTTCTCCTTGCTTTTCAAGGTGCCCCTTTACTTTGTTCTTCCACTTTTCAGCTCTAGTCATAGATGCTAACATCCCCTTAATCTATCTGCGACAAATGCTCCCCCAGAGAGCTCCAAAAAGCACTCTCGTTAGGCCTGCTGTCAGATTTGCCGAGCTGGTTTCGACAAATTGGCTTGCTGGTACCGTGGGCTCAGGAGGGGCAGACCAGCTTTGGGAGTACCCACTAAGCATCTCTGGATGCAAGCATTAACAGCCTCTGAGAGATAATGGGAAGCAAGCTCCTCTCCCCAAGTCATTACACAGATTCTAAATGATATTGTTTCCAGCAGAAAGGAGACAGTTTGATTTTCATGTACAAGGTAAGCTGTGTGAAGCTGAGAAATTGGAGAGAGGGGGCCATGATGGGGAGACAGGCATAATGACTTGGGCTAGAAAACTGCCTACATCAATATTAGAGACATAATGTTGGGGTCCATAGCTTTAGAAGAGCTGGGTGTACATATTATCTAAAATATGTAAATATATATAATATATATATATACATACATACATACATACATATACATATATATGCCATGGTGTCTGAATTACAAAGGAAATCTGAGGACTGTTGTGCTACTGAATATGTCCTTGGATTCCTAATGCTTCCCCCTTAATTCCAAGTCAGCCTTATAGAAGAGAATGTTAGGCTTTTCTATTTTTTGGTGGTAGTGGTTGTTATGGGTGATGGTGGTGATTTTGTTGTTTTTAAATGTATTATTTTCCCTTGGTACAGATCCCCTTCCCAATTCTCCCTCCCAAATGGAAACTGCCTGCTTGTGCTTGGGTATCATAGCTGGAACACAGCTCCAGATCTAGAATCATAAAGTATAATAGTAATTGTTATTATAACTAGCATTTATATAGCACTTTTAAGTGCTTTACAAATAGTATTTCATAGGGTCCTCACAATAATCCTGAAAAGTAGATGCTCTATTTTCCCATATTACAGATGGGAAAACTGAAAGAAACAGAAGTAAAGGGACTTGCTTACAATCACACAGCTAGTTAGTATCTAAGGTTGGATTTAAACTCAGATCTCTCTGACTTGAGGCCCACTGTGTCAACTACAGGCTAGGGTTTGAACAATGGCTCACCACTTATTTTGTGCAATTGTTGGGCAATTCAAATTAATTCCACAAACATTTATTAATTAGCTATTATGTGACAGGCATCTTGCTGAGTACTGGAGATAATATGACAAAAGTGAGAGTTTCTCTTCTCAAGGAGTTTATAGGGGCAGTGGGGAAGGTGGAAAGGGGAGGAGCAAGAAATAATATATACACCCACAGCATCCATGGAGAGGCCTTCTTCATACCTTGTGAATGTAACTCTCGGTATGTTCTCACCTGCTCAAGGTACCAGGATAAAACATTCAGTGATATACTTAAAGAGGAGCAAGGTAATAGTCTAGGTTGACCCCTACTCTTATCTATATACAAAATAATTTGGAATAAAAACTCCAACAACTGAGGAAATAGCAAATCTTCCTATAAGTGGTTTTTATAAAGTTTTTATTAAGTGCCATTTATAATATGGCACCTTCACAGAGCCTTGATTAAAACTAGGGGTTTCAAAAGACAGATTGTATTGAGAGCATTCCAAGCATAGATGCAGGCAAGAGAAAGGAAATTCCTTTACTTCCATGGGCCTCAATTTTCTCATCTGTAAAATTTGGGAGTTGGACTAGCTAATCTCTAAGGCTCCATCTAGCTTAGTTTTGTTGGGTGTTCATAGCCTGCAATGAAGTGGCTCAGAAAAGTGGTAAGAATACAGGCTAGGAGTCCAAAGGCTTAAGTTTGTACTTCAACATTATCCTTAAATAGGTGATAGCTAACAAAGAAATCAATCAGATAAGACAGTCAATAACTGTTTATTAAGTAACTATTATATGCCAGATACTATGTTAAGTACTGAGGGATAAAAAAAAAAGTCAAAAGATAGTCCCTGCCCTCAATTACCTCACATTGTAATGAGAGACACAAAGCAAATATGTACAAACAAGCTATGTGCTGGATACACAGGAAATAATTAAGTGAGGAAAAGCCCTAGAATTAAGAGTAGTCAGTACCACGGCTAGAGATTCCCTAGTAATAGTAGTCTCTAATGTTACTTAGTATTACTTAGGCACCTAAGGAGTAGGAAAGATTGGTGTTACAAGGTGGATTTCGTAAGGCTACCCAACTCTGTTCTTCTAGACGATCTGAATTGTTTGCAAAACAGAAGTCAGACCTACATGAGCGTTATTAAGCTTTAGAAAGGCTGCTTCATTGTTTGGGTTTTTCTAGGTAAGATTTTTTTATCTCTATTTTTGTCTCACTTGGCTAACAAGTCACAGTGAGGAATCTAAGAGTAGGGTGGGGAGAAATGGACTTAAGTCTTCCTTGAATGTCTTTTGGCCTACGACAAGGTCTTCTTGTAAAAGTGTATGTCTGCCATGTCTCTCCCCTATTCAATAAACTTCCATGGCTCCATCTTACTTCCAGGATCAAATACGTGGGAAATAGAAACTGATGAAGCAGGATTTGGGACCAGACCATCTGGGTATAAATCCTAGTCCTGCTACTGATTCCTTATATGACCTTACCACACAATAGCAACAATAATAACAATATCTAGCCTTAATCACTGAGTGGGCATTGCCTCAGTCAAACTGAGACCCGGGACAACACTACATCTGGGGCCATCTCCAGTCATCCTGATTTATGTCTTGTCACTGGACCCAAATGACTCCAGAAGAGAAAGTGAGGCTGGTGACTTTGCACAGTCCTCCCTCACTTAAATCCAATTCACTTGCAAATCATGGCTTCACTTTCCTGATACCACAGTCCTCTTCAAACAACAACACTATGACTTCAGAAATATCGCTTCACATCTCAGGGCTTCATTTTCCTTTTCTGTATATCAAGAGTTGAATTAGAAGACCTTTAAATTCCATTCTTCCTCCAAGGCCTGCAAATTCATGAATTCCCACTGCACTTTTTAGGATTACCAAAGATTAGGTAGTTAATGTCACTAAGGTAGAATATTCATAACTTGGGGAATCATAACACATAGAACAGTTATGTTTGACAAGAGAATAGGCCAAGATCATCAGGATTAAGGTGGTTTGCCTCATTGGGGACTCTTAAAAAAGAAAGGGCACTAGAGCAAACTATTCTGGATGTAGCACCACTTTGGTGGGGAAAGTAATGAATTGGGGGTAGATCACCTTAGTCCTTGTGCCAGGTCAATAACTTATTAACTATGTGATCTGGGGCATCCTTGCTGAACCTCAGCTTTCTTACCTGGAAATGGGACATAATAATAACTGCACTACCACAATCAGAAAGCATAATGGGTTTCAAGCTGTAAAGCCCAAATGTAAGACTTGATGCTTATACTGCTATTGGTAATTAAGCTATAGTATAATAGCCTCAATGATGGATTCAGGAGTATCATAACCTGCCTTCAGTTTCATTCTGAGCCAAACACATCATGTGTACTTAGAACTCACTTATAAGCAATACAAATAGAAATATAATTAAATGGCATTCAAGCCAATTAATTGGCCAAACTAAGAAACCCTAGAGAGCCCCCTTCCTCAGCAATCTAAGAAATATTTTTCAGGGTCAGACTTTGTCAATCAATGTGTCACTAAAGAGGCCAAGGATTGTTCCCACACTAATGGTTCTCTCAGAATAGTATTCTAGTCTCTGGCCAAAATGATCATCTTTTCTGGGCAAGAGATTGGATCTATTGTGTCATGGACCAGAAATAATTCAAATTGGACTCAAATGAAAAGCAAGAAAGTATTGTGGAAAGAGGACTGAATTATGAAATAGAAAAGGTTGACTCTAGTCTCAGCTTTGCCATTAACTGATAGACTTTTTAAAAAGTGAAAGAATAGCACATAGACCATGTGCTTTTACAGTTGTTATAGTAGTGAATTTCCTCTCAAGATATAATATAGCATCAGAACATTCCTATGACACTGGTAGTCAATGAAATAGGCATATTGTGAGAGGGGAAAAGGCCCTGGATGTATGTGATAAAGTCAAGAAAAGAGTATGAGGTATATAGAGAGCTGATTGTGGTGTGTTAGTTTCAGGCTTGAATGATTCATAGTATAAGTTGACTCTAGAAGGACCAGTGAATTGAAGCAAAAAAAAAATGTTATAATTTTATTTTGAAATGCAATTTTCTTTCTATCTCTATTTGCTATGACTTGTAGATGGGGGGAGGGGGCAAATACACTGCATCAAATGACACAGCTTGGGATTTTTGCATTATTTTTAAATTCCACTTCTTCTTTAAGAGTAATTATAAAATCATGGGATCTTGAATTTAGACTGGGAAGAAACCTTAGAGAGCCAGAAATCCAACCCCTTCATTTACAGATGAGTCTCAATGAGGTTTTAAGGTGAGTTTTCATATGCATTTAGGGAATATGGAAGTGGTTAAGAATTAAAGCTTCACTGGGGGGTGGCTAGGTGGCCTGGAGTCAGGAGGACCTGAGTTCAAATCCTGCCTCAGACATTTCACACACACGCACACACACACACACACACACAAACTAGCCATGTGACCTTGGGCAAATCATTTAGCCCCAATTGCCCTACCTTTTCCCCTCCAAAATAAACGGAGAAGAAGAAGGAGGAGGAGGAGGAGGAGCAGGAGGAGGAAGAGGAGGAGGAGGAGGAGGAGCAGGAGGAGGAAGAGGAGGAGGAGGAGGAGGAGGAGGAGAAGGAGAAGAAGAAGAAATCAGTAGGAAGCAGGCACCTCCAACTTCATTCTTCTGGCAAGATTGATGAAGCTATTCTAGGATTTGGGTAACTGGACCTGGAACATGCTTTGTATCTAACATAGTCCTAAGCTCCTAAAAGTCTCAAAATAAGAAAAAGTAGCACGAGAAATGGGCAAGACACGAAATAAACTGATGAAGATTTGGTGATTAAGTGAATGGGTTCATAATTATTATTATTATTGCTTATGATAATAATAAAAATAAATAGCATTTATGTAGTGCTTTAAGGTTTACAAAACTTTTTACTGATTAACTCATTTAATCCTCACAACAACCTTGGGAGGAAGATGATATTATTATCCCCATTTTACACATGAGGAAACTAAGGCACAGGCTAGGTAATTTGCTCAGTATTACATAGCTAGTAAGTATCTGATGCTGAATTTGAATTCAGGTATTCCTGACTCCACATTCAGCACTACATCTACAATGCATTGACATGATACCTCCCTTCCAGAAACCTGGGTTTTCTCATCTTTAAAATGAAAGGATTCGACTAAATGACTTGCAAAGAGGATTCCCTGCTTGTAATGCTCTACATTTTCACACTCTATGACCTAAGGTCACTATCACTCCAGCATTGTTTTGAGTAGGAAGCATAACGTATTAGAAAGTACACTGAAGTCAAAAGATCAAATCCAGATTCTATCACTAATTGTCAGTTATCTTTAGTAAGTCTTTTAAGCTATCCAGGTCTCAGTTTCCTCATCTACAAAATTAGGAGGTATTCTATGTGACCATTTACGGTCTTTCAATCTCTAGCCTAAACCCAAGAACCTGTGCTTTAACTTTATATATTCTAATATCTCTTCCAGTCTCTGATGTGAGGTCTTCTAAGAAACACTCTCCCTACACATGTACTTCAACGTGTCATATGGAGACTAATGGACAAAGAGATTCACACAACTCTAGGGATCCAATCATCCTGCCCAGTGCAGAAAGAATCATTTTGAGTTAGCACCTAGCTAGTAGACCTAAAAAGATTTGGCCTATCAAACCCATCATCAGAGAGTCAAAATGATGGTATCACACCGGCTATTCAAAGTCAGCAAGTCAGCAACATGATAGGGTATCTTGTTCTGATATCAGGCAGTCAACAAGCATTTAAAGTGCCTACTATGTGCCAGACATTATGCTAAACTTCTGGGAATACAAAGAAAGCCAAAAGGCAGTCCCTGCCCTCAAGGAACACACAATCTAATTGGAGAGACAGCCAGCAAACAACCGTGTACAAATAAGTTATAGAAAGGACAATGCAGAGATAATCCATTGAGGGACAGCACTAACCACAGAAAAAGAGATAGCAAAATTATACTTTTCTGGTAATTTCAAGAGAAATTCAGCCTTGAAATTGGCAAGTTTTTATCCCCAGTCTTTGAAACATGAAATCATTGAACCTTAGAGTTGGATGAGTCCAACCACCTCATTTAAACAGGGAAGAAAATTTCAATTTTAACCCAGAGAGATCATGACTTACCCAAGACCATAGAGCAAGTTAATAGCAGAGCTAAAATAGGGATCCGGGTATCCTGATTCCAGATCTAAATAGCTTTCTACTGTGCCATACTGCCTCTGTCTGACTAATAGACAAACTAGTCAATGCCTTCTGGACTATTTTTCTGCATAACTAGAGGCTTTTCCCAGGGCTAGATTCCCTAGATGAGAAGATTCTCCGTGTCTTTCTTTCTCTGTCTCTCTATTTGTGTCTCTGTGTCTCGTTCTCCTCTTTCTCCTCCTCTCCCACTTTATCTCTTCTTCTCTCTTTCACCTAGAGATTAAACTTCTAAATCCAACTCATACCCTAGTGGCATCCTCGCCAAATGCTAAGTGCTGCATTGTGACCTGCGGGAAATAGAGCTGAAGAGAGAACTGGGCATGGGGACTGCCAGGAAAATGAGCGCAGACACAATACTCAGCAGCAGGAACCCAGGTGGGGGAGCCTTTAATAATAGGCACAAAGATTTACCGAAAGCTCGAAGAAAGCAAGAGAAAAGATGGGGGTGGGTGGGGAGGGAGAGCTAAACATTTAAATCAGGAGCTGAAACAGGATGCCCGATAAAAATCCAATATGCAGCATGTCCATTTAATCCTTTGAGGTTATTAAGTTGAAATAGAAGTAATCACAGCACAAGCCCCATCTCCTGATCAAATGGAGTTTTTATCATTATGGTGCAGGACAGAGCACGGGGCTGAATTATGGCGGAATCATTTCAATCTGTGTGTGTGTTTTTATAGGCTTGCCATTAATAATTCATGTGGGAGCTAAACGATGAGGGAGGCAGAGACTCCTTCATTCTCTCTCTCTCTCTCTCTCTCTCTCTCTCTCTCTCTCTCTCTCTCTCTCTCTCTCTCTCTCTCTCTCTCTCTCT
>NW_027187460.1:15303806-15342997 GCF_028583685.1 Petaurus breviceps papuanus | reverse complement strand
TCTCTCTCTCTCTCTCTCTCTCTCTCTCTCTCTCTCTCTCTCTCTCTTTCTCTTTCTCTTTCTCTGTCTCTTTCTCTCTCTCTCTGTCTCTGTCTGTCTCTGTCTTTCTCTCTGTCTCTTTCTCTCTCTTTCTCTCTGTCTCTCTCTCTCTGTCTCTTTCTCTCTCTCTGTCTCTCTGTCTCTCTCTCGCACACATGCACATGCACACACGCGCACACACACACACACACACACACACACACACACACACACACACACACACACACACACACCTTTCCCCTGAGCCCAGTGGTGCCCACACCTCAGCTTCCTGACTGTGACCAGAGGCTTCCACCTGTCAGTCATCTCCTGACAGGCCCATGACAAATGCTGATATCCCCCCTTGACCTTATTCTGCTGAACAAGAGTGGTCACAACATTTCAATGGATTCTCTTGCCGGCCTCCCCTTTTTTTTGCCACACACAGACTCAAGCAATCTTCCCTCAGCACCTTCCTTGCCTTTATAAAGGAGATGCAGATTCTGTCTTCCATTAGTCTGAAGTGCAACAGCAACAATAAATAACTCATCTTTATATATAGCACTTTAAAGGCACTCATCATGACATCCTTGAGGTAGACAATATTAAATATTCTTATCCCTACGTCAGGAATGTTCTTCTTCACATAGAATGCCTAGAGATAGCTAAGTGGCCCAATGAATAGATTGCTGCACCTGGAATAAAAAATATCTGAGTTCAAACCCAGCCTCAGATGCTTATCAGCTGTGTGACCCTAGTTAAATTACTTAACCTCTGTAGACTTCAGTTTCTTCATCTGTAACATGGAAATAAAGTAAAATGATATTTATGAAGTGCTTCACAAACTATAAAGTGCCATGTAAATACTATTATTAGTATTATTATTCCTACAAGAAGTATTTCCTGATTCCATTAGCTCTAAGTATTTTCAATCCACCCTTCCCCTATTGTATTTATTTCATACTGTTACCAGTGTACCTGTTAGTTCCTTTCAGTGGAATGTAAGTTTCTTAGGGAAGGGATTGTTTGGTCCCAGTCTTTGTATTCCAAGCAACTCTGTTGTTTTTCATAAAAGCTTGTTAAATTGAAATTAATTGACAGGTCCCGAGGGACAGAGAAATTTAGTGATCTATCCACAGTTACACGACTAGTATACATCACACACAAGTCAAAGCTATTGTTCTTTCCACTACCCCGTATTGGCTCCTAAATGGGCTTCCCATAAACCTCTTCAAATTCTTAACTAGTGAACAAACTAGAAGACCCCTGCACTTTCCTTCAATGTCTGCTAGAGGCTTTATTAAAGACCTAGTCTGATTTAGTCATAATCATCTCTAAAAAGGTGACCCATGCAGAGGACAAGGCAGCATGGTAAGGTAGAAAGAGCTAGGAGTCAAGAAACATGACTTCTAATTGCAATTCTGCCATTAATTCACTGAGAGCATTTGGACAAATCCCTTAATTAAGCTGATCAATTTTTTTTTATTTAAGCACATGGACTTTATTGTCAGAGGACAGGGAATCTAATGTTCATATTGTTCCCTATATGATCCTGGGAAAGTCATTTCAACCTCTCTGGGCTTCAGTCTCCACATATGTAAAATGAAAAGTTTGGAGTGGATCAGGGGTGCTTAACTTGGGATCCTTTGACTCCTACAGGTTACATGAATAGATTTCAGGGTATCGATGTAATTGTTTGGGGGGAACATCTTTATTTCAACTGCTCTTTACCTCTAATATTAACATTTCTTTAAGTTATGAATTTTTTTTAATTTATAAGACAGGGTCCATAGATTTCACTAGACTTCCAAAGAGGTCCATGACATTGAAAAGGTTAAGAACCCCTAGACTTTGAGGTCTATGCTACATCAATCATTCTGAATTCTATGTTCTAAGATCTTGTGTTCTAAGGTCCCTCTCAGTTCTGTGGTCTAAGGTCTCTTCCTAGTCTATAACTCTGTATTTTAGCATTCTATGTTTGAAGATAGTTTCCAACTCTAACATTTTCTGTTTTAACATTCTGTGTCCTAAAGACCCTTCCCACATTAACAATCTAAGATGTAAAGTCTTTTTCTGGTCTAACATTCTGTATTGTGTGTTCTAACATTCTGCTAGATCTAAAATCTATTCCAGCTTTAAGATTTTGTGATACAAAATCCCTCCCAGTTCCAATATTCTGTTCCAATTTCCTTTCTGTCTTTGAATCCTATGATCTTATGTTTTGTGAAAGCTATTCTTCATAAGCAAATGAGGCTAAGCTGTAAACTACAGGAAGGGGAATGGTCTCAAATGACCACAGAAAAGTGGAAAAGAAAGCTGGGGTCTTGTTTTCCCCTTTTCTGTGTCTCGGCTAGACTCCCAGACTCAGCTCACAGGGCTCAGGTGTCTGGAAAAATTCTCCTCTTCAGCTGGTAGAAATGAGGCAGGTGTCTGCAATTAAGGGAAGATGAGAGCAGAGCAGCATGACCAGGGCTCTGGCCACCTGGCTCCTCTTAGCAGTTCAATTTCCAGCCTGGCATACCAGGTGCAGAGGCTCCTTCTGTCCCATGCTTCATTGTCATCTTCCCTGAAGCACAGGGCAGCAATCACTCAACAACAGACATTGAGTGCCCAGCTTAGAGAAACCCAGTGTGGCAGAAAGATACTGAAGAAATACTAGACTGGGAATGATAAGACCTCAGTTCAAATCCCTGGCACTAATTTGCTATGTGACATTGGGCAGATCACTGACCATCTTCACATATGCCATGTCTCTTGACTCCTATTGGACTCTCCAGCTCCTACCCTGAAGCCTTGAATTCCTATAGGGGGGAGTTTTCCATAACTGCCTGACCTAGACCACATCTTCCCTTCCCCCTTCTAACCTCGAGAATACTAATCAAACCATCACTACCATTCTATGAAAGTCAGTAGTCTGAGGGGTCCTTCCCTATGTATTTCCAGTTCAAAATGCCCCTCCCTGACCACCACTCTCTTATGTATGTTGTCTTCACTCATTAGACCATAGCTACTTAAGAGCAGGAAGAATATTCCTTTTTGTATCTGTATCTCCAGCACCTGGCAGCATTCCTGACATGGGATAAATGCTTTATAAATACTTTTTCATTCATTCATTCCTTAAACTTCTGTAAAACAGAGGAATTGGACTTGATCACTTCATAGACTCATAGAATTTTAGATCCAGAATAAATTTTAGATCCCTAAATTCTCTTCTGACATTAATATTCTAGGATTCAATGCTCTCAGCTTCTGGACCAGGATTAAGCAATAACTAAAACAGATTCAAAGACATTACAATGGGGCTCATCTCTGATGTGAATAAAGAGGAGTCAAACTAAGGTGTCTTCAATCTTTAAATGTAAGGTCTAAGTTTTGGAGATATGGATTTGGAGGCAGAAGAAAAGTATTCAAATATCACCTCTGCTATACAGCTTTGGGAAAATCACTCAGGATCTCAGTTTCCTATCAGAATAGGTTGATTAGCTCATTTAGCTAATTAGGCCAAGGATATAGGTTCAATGTTCAGGTGGATCAGTTTAGCTGATGCTTTCCATGGCTAAAAACTACAAAAAACAGACCATAAACCCTGTGACAGGGCACCACTATCACATTGGGTGATAAAATGTGAATGACCAAATACAATGTAAAAATATCCCAACTACAGGTGAACCAATGATTTTATGTGCTTGTTTTTGTTTATGCATCACATGTGCTGGGATTAAGCAGACCAGAAGCAGTCAAAGAGAAAGAACAGGATATATGGTTTTACCAATTCAAAAGGCATCTGTTAGGACCAAGTAATGGAAGTATTTACTTTAAATATCCATCCTTTAGGAAATTACAGCTTGAAGGGACCTTAGAACTGAGTATCCAAACTGAGACGGCAGAACAGACAGCAAGAAGAAAGCAAGAGTAAAGTATAGGGGCCAGCTAAATGTAGTGAACTCTCACCAATCAAAACAGCATGTCTCCTTAATGGGAGTTCCAAAAACTGAGAGGCTTCGTTCCTGAAAATCTCATTCAGAGGTTGCAGTGGTAGCATATGACAAAAAGATGGTCATTGCCAGGGTGAAACACAGCTGCAGAATGTCACAGACAATAGAATATCATAGAACAAAGAATGTCAAGCTAGAATGGACATGAACAATTTTCTAAGAGATCAGCTAGTCTAACCCGTTGTTTTACATGCAATCACTTATATATTCTCTCACTTAGCAAATATTTCTTATGTACCTACTATGAGCAGAGTTATGTGGTAGGGACCTATTCCTGTCCTCTAGGAAGTTACTGCCAGAAAGAGAAGTTAAGGAAAACCAAAGATAACCACAATACCCACTACATGAGAGGGAGTAAGAAGTGATTAAGAATTGACATCCAAAAAAAAGATGGGAAGATTAACTGGACCACAATTGTTGCACAGTCACTCCTAGATATTTCTGGTTGGGGTGCAGGACCCCCAGCAATGTGAAAAACCTCAGAATAACTCTAGGCCCTACCTCAAACCTTTATTTTAATCGTTCTGATCATATTTACATTTATTCACACGAAACAAGTAAAATGACACACTATACCCATAAAAACAGTTGCAGTTTCTAACTGAGAGAGGTTAGTATCTCACACACTATGCAGAGTCTCTAAAGCCACTAAAAACCTCTAAAGGGTAGCTGCAACAACTGCTTCATGGATTTTCTTCTCCTACTAAACAAGGATCACTGCGGGAGAAAATCATGTGACTGAGTCTGGAGAGGAGAGGTTCCCAAAGACAATGCACAACCCATGTTCTTTAGTACACTGAAACTTTTTAAACAAAATTTAACTGTTCATAATAAATTTATGTACACACACTCATGATAACAAATTATAAACTAGATTAGTAATATACAGTATTTGTGCATTTATGACAGTGATTTTTTAAAATTTTCTTTATATATGTCCATTGTCTACAATTTTCACACTGCAAATCTCCAAAAATTCTTATTTGATTAACAATAGCCAACCTGTGAATAACCAAAACCACTGATGTGAAACCCATGAATCTCTAGGAATGACTGTATATAGAGGATGTCTATCTGTGAAGCAATACAACTTTGATGACATTTCAGGATTGGGTCCCATGATATATGAACAAAGACTAGATTGAGAATCCTGGAGATTTCAAGTGATGGAGAAAAATCACAGGATTTATTACTAAAGAAATGAGGTAATCAAAAGCATAGCAGTAATTCCTAACTTATTTACCAGATTTCTCTCTTTACTAATTTTTTTTTTGGCTTTTTGAAGGGCAGTTCCAGTTAAGTGACTTGCCCAAGGTCACATGGCTAGTAAGTGTTATGTGTCTGAGGCCAGATTTGAACTCAGGTCCTCCTGACTTCAGGGCCAGTGTTCTGTTCACTGTGCCACCTAGCTGCCTCTTCTTTACTAAATTTTAGTGAGAAGACTCGATATACATATAAAAAGATATCATTTGGTAAGAAATATGAGGAGAGAATAAATAGACATACAAAAGTTATAATCTACAGCAGACAACATCTTTACAGACATATAATTGATTGAAAGGAACTAAGAATACAGGACCCCACTGTGCTTGCAGTTTGTGGACTATAAAAAAGCACTTATGTGTTAGAGCGAAATGCTGCCTTAAAGACTTTCTTTCAATAAGGTGGCTCCCATGCGGATGATAAAATCACACAAGATTCCTTGAAAGATGTAAGAATAGAGATAACCTTGTTCAATGACCCTCTAATTATTAACATCAAGTGAGATATAAAACAGAGACTTATATGGTCTCCAAATGAGTTTGCTGCTGTCACAGAGGGTGTTCACTGCAGAGTCCTTGGAGGCTGCATGGGACAGTAGGAAGAGAGCAGATTTCAGAGTTAAAGGACCTAGGGTCAAATCCTGGATATGCTACTTTCTGGGTAGTCTTAGATCTGACTACATCACTCCTCTACTCAATAAACTCAAGTGACTCCCTAGTACCTCCAGGATAAACTACAAAACCCTTTCTTTCGCATTCAAAGCCTTTTAAAGCTAGACCTTTCCAACCTTTTCAATCTTCTTATACCTTTCTTTACCAACATGTACTCTTCAATCCAGTGATACTTGCCTCCTGGTTGTTCCATGAATGAAACACTATCTCTCAGCTCTGGACATTTTCTCTGGTTATCTCCAATGCCTGGAATGCTCTCACTCCTTGTCTCAGCCTATTAGCTTCCCTGACATTTTTTGATGTTTATTAAGTAGTTTCAGTGGTAACCAACTCTTCATGACCCTATGGTTTTCTTGGCAGAGATGGTAGAGTGGTTTGCCATTTCCATCTCCAGTGTGTCCCCATTTTACAAATGAGGAAGTGAGACAAGCAGGGTTAAGTGACTTTCCTATGGTCACACAGCTAGCAAGGCCAGGAAAATGAACTCAGGAAAATGAGTTTTCTTGACTTCAGGCTGGCAGTTTATCCACTGTGCCAACCAGCTGCCCTTTAACTTGAATAGCTTGGGAAACTATAGGAATGTTGTTGTTATTTTTGTAGTGTCCAAATCTTCATGACCCCATTTGTTGTTTTCTTGGCAGAAGTATTGGAGTGGTTTGCCATATCCCTTTCCAGATCATTTTATAGCTGAGGGAACTGAGGCAAACAGAGTTAAGCAACATACCCAGGGTCACAAAGCTAGTAAATATCTGAGGCCAAATTTGAACTCAGGAAGATTAGTCTTTCCAACTCCAGACATGTTTCTCCAGGCATTCCCAACTGCACCACCTAGCTGCCCTTCTGACTTCCTTTAAGTTCCAACTAAAACTCTATCTTCTACAGAAAGTGGCTGACGAATGGCAAATGAGTGCCCACCCCTTCTTTGACCAACCAAACCCCAGAACAGTATCAACAATAGTTATGATTATCAGACAGAACCAGTGACTTGCCATCTGGTCTACCTCCATGTGGATATCCCTCCCTGCTTTTTTTCTCTTGTTCAGGGGTGAATAATCAAGTCAATCACCATTGTTACTGCCTAGGGTTACAATACACTCCCTGATGTCTCTGTTCAGAATGCCCATAATTCAGTTGAAGCCTACCTTGTCTGATGGGCCCCTCCCTGGCCATATTCGCCAGTCCCTCTAACCATTTTTTTCCATCCTTCTTTGTCTATATTTTGCTGTACCCTACTCTGCTGTCATGTTCTATGTAGTTCCCATTCTACTGTTGATAATTGTTGACAACTTTCTCTTCATATTGAACTTGTTCCTTTTCCCTTTTTCCATTTCCTTATATCATGAAAACCTGGCTTAACCCATAAGACATTGTCTTCCTCTCCAGCACTAGATTTAACTTCCCTTCTGTTCCTATACACAATGGGCCAGGATGAGGGGTATGAAAGAACCTTGATCCTCACTGCCCCTCCAGATTCTCTTGCTACAACAATCACTTGGCAATTTTTCTCCCTTGGAGAGTCATTCCACACAGCTGTGACACCCTCTCCAGATTTTGGTGACTGTTCTCAATTGCTACCTCCCTCCCCTAAGTAATTCTCCCTTATTTCTCCAGGAATTCAGTACCTACCATTCAGGGATTTTTTTTTCTTCTCCCATCCAGGCTCTTATACAGGATATCCCAAAAATCTTACTGCAGATTTAAGCTTTAATAAGTTAAAACAGGGTTGATAGAATGGAAAAACAGGAAGGAGTAGAATGATTAGAAATTGCAAGAAAATAGATTTAGGAGGGAAGAAGGAAAGGGAGGGATGGCAGGAAAGGAAGTTTTGGTCAAATAGAGAAATTTCAAAGTTTGAGATTTATCACGAATGCAAAGCATTTGAAGGTAATGGTAACATTAGAGACCTGGCTGTCCCTATGAATAGCTAAACTAGAGAAAAGATATGATGATATAGCTGAGGAACTTAATGAAGCAAGAATGTTTGAAGACATATCAACCTGTAAACTGAAGTCCCCAAATACAGGATGTCTCAAAAGTCTTAGTGCAATTTTAAGTAGCTTAATGTTACTATTTCCTTCAAGGGATTTATAACCATGATCAATACCAAACTCTAAAATTTCTCTTTCTGATGATGACATCCTTTCCTCCCATCTCTTCCTGTGTTTCATCCCTCCTAATCCTGTGTTTTCCTATAATCTCCATTCATTTTACCCCTCCCTGTTTCCCATTCCATCAAAGTTGGTTTCCTTCCCTAATCTCCATTAGCAATTTTGACCTCATTGTAAGCTAGTTCAACTTTCCACTATCCTCTGCCTTCATATCCCCTACTCTCTTGTCCTATGATCACTCATCCCTTTCCAAACCCAACCTCTGAATTATCTCTCACATGGGAAGAGGAAGTTTATCATATATATCTACCTAAGAGAAAATATTCAGTGACTTGGATTCACAGGGAGATAAAAAGGACTGATGGCAGATTTCATAGATAAGGTAGGGGAAAAGGCTAGCACAAAGACACTAAAAGGGGGGGGGGACCATGGAAAGAGGGAGGGACTACAGAAATAGGAGGGGTGTTGGGGGGGTGACATTTAAAGCAAGTGTGGCCAACTTCACAATTTTACATCAGGATGTCATTGAAGGGAGAAGAGGTGCCCTTCCCCACTACCTATATTTTTTTCTGATTCCTTGCTCCTAGCAGGCAAAGACAAAACCAAAACAGTCATTCCATGGTTTCTTGTCCTCTGGTACAGTATTTCAGCATTCCATCCCAGATGGGTCAAAGCTCTCCTTTCCGTGGAAAGTCTTATTGAATTCCCTCCTGGCCTGCAGAACCACCAGGTTATAGACCTGGAACTGAGAAGTAGAACTTAGAGGTTGCCTAGTCCACAAACCTCTCATTTTATGAATATGGAAAGTGAAACTCAGAAATTGTAACTTGTAAAATGTCACCTACATTGTACTTTAGTCTGGATTTGAACCCAAGTCCTCTGATTCCAATCCACTGTTTTTACCATTGTACTATGTAGAAACTCAGAGCTAGCCCAATCTTTACCTGAAAAAAAGATATAACCACCCCCTCCAAACATGAGTGACAAGTGATCATCCAGTCTTTTCTTAAATTCATAAGGAAGATCTTATAGACAGGTCCCCTTCCTCAAATATCTCTTACTAGAAGGCATGGTGCAGTGAAAAGTGTCCTAGATTTAGAGTTAGAAGATAGGGATTCAGATCCCAGCTCTATCATTTACTACTTGTGTGATTTTGAGCAGGTCACCCTCTCTCTGGCCTTGTTTTCTCATCTATAATTAAGGGGGTTGGTACATTCTATTCTGTACCCTCTCTACTTGGTCCCTATGGCTCAGCTGGGCTCCACTGGAATCCCTTGCCTCTATAGGTGAGTTCTTGCCAGGACCCAGGCCTCCATGCCTTAAGCCCATTTCATTCCTTGTCACCAGGATTAATATATTATCTCCCAGCTTCCCTTTATGGGTTGTCCTTAGAATGTAAGCTCTTTGAGAGCAGGAGGAGGAATTGTTTTATTTGTATCGCCAACACTTCACACAGTATCAGGCACATAGTAAGTGATTAATAATGTTTCATCTATCTATTTATCAATCAAAAGCTACCTTGGGCTCTAGTTCTCTGAGTCTATGAAATATGGGGTTTAGGAGAGGACAATGACCCTTCCTGAGCCACCTTTAAGTCACCCAAGATAGGGCCATGATCTATCAGTTCAGGTGTGTTCACTGAATTGTGGGAAATGTCACTGATCTTTATATTCCTTGCCTAATCCCTTTGTCCCTCTCCCAGGGCAATAATAGGAGGGAATGAAATGGCCATTTTAAAAGAACAAACTGGGGTGATTTTCTAAACTTAAATACTTAATTAAAATTTAATTTAAAAGAAATATAATATTAAAATGTAATTTTAAATTATTTTAAAACAATTTTAATCTAAAGGAGTGAATGATGGAGGAGAGGCACACATCTAGATCTATAAAGTAACGTGCAAATAAGGATTTTTCATTTCTAAGATTTCAAAGCTAGCTTCCCATACCTTAAATCGATCTTTGCTTTTCATACAAGTGCTCTGGAAAGATAATAAACAGCTTACAGCAGGAGAGTCAATTAACAAGGAATCTGCAGTGGAAGATGTCCCTGAGAGGTAAAATACCTTACAGCTTTTATATTGTGCTTAAAGCAATTGGTTTTCAATATCCTCTGCCTGCTGCAAACTGCTTTGCTGTTGTGGTAATAATCATCCTAAGGGGGTTCAACAGTGGAGCTGAGAGATCTGGGCTTGGATGTGAGCAGATGGGTGACCCTATCCAAGTCATTTCACTTCTCTGAGACCCAGTTTTCTGCTCTGTAAATGGCAGGGGGAAAAACTAGTAGTAATAAATAATAGTCATAATAATTATACCACTTTTATGGTGATTGTGTGGATCAAATGAGATAATGTATATATTGTACTTTGCAGAATTTTAAGAGTACTATGTAAATATTGGCTACCTAGGTGAGGATAGAATATGAAGAATTCCTAGAGAGACAGTGCCCTCTATCAATACAGATTAGAATGGCATCTACCCTGCAATTTAGAGTCTTACAGAGTTGCCTAGGATAGTGAGTGGGTATTGCCCAGGGTCATACAGCTAGTATTTACCAGCTCTGGGACTTGAACCTGGGTCTTCTTACATCAGAGACAGGCTTTGTATCTACTGATATATGCTACCTCAACTATTACTACTACCATTACTAGTACTACTACTAACTACTAACAATTAAATACCAGTACTTATTACTACTTACCACCACTATGAACAATTTACTACTGTTAGTACTTCTCACTACCCTCAACTGCTTACTACTATTTACTATCACTATTTGACACTACTGCTGCTGCTGCTACTAATTCTACTACTACTTCTACTACCACTATTACTACTACTACTTCTACTACTACTTCTACTTCTACTACTACTATTGCTACTACTACTTCTACTACTACTACTTCTATTACTACTACTACTACTTCTACTACTACTTCTACTTCTACTACTACTACTGCTACTACTACTACTACTACTTCTACTACTACTACCACTATTACTACTTCTACTACTACTACCACTATTACTACTACTTCTACTACTACTACTTCTACTAGTACTACTACTACTTCAATTATTACTACTTCTACTACTACTACTTCTATTACTACTACTACTACTTCTACTACTACTACCACTATTACTACTATTACTACTTCTACTACTACTACTACTTCAACTATTACTACTTCTACTACTACTACTTCTACTACTACTTCTATTACTACTACTACTACTTCTACTACTACTTCTATTACTACTACTTCTACTACTACTACCGTGTTTCCCCGATAATAAGACCTATCCCAAAAATAAGCCCTCCCCTTACTGTGTAAGATTCCTCTAAAATAAGCCCTCCCCCGAAAATAAGCCCTATTGAGATTGCTACTGTAGTGAAGGTGATCCCCTGCGCTACATGCTACATTATGGTACCCTCTGTATGCACCGTCCCCCCCCCCCAGGTGAAACACATGCCGCGCTCCAAGCTGCATCCAATCAGAGCTGCAACAGTGAGCACGTCATCCTGTTCTTCCCCAGTGATTTGCTTGCTGGCGCCTTTGAGAGCAGTGCCACGGAGGAGAGCTGAGGCAGGACAACATAAAAACCCGGTATGTAAGCGGGAGTGAGGGGGCATGATGGAGGATATAAAGGGCATGATGGAGGAAAAAAGAAGAACTCAGGGGGCATGATGGAGTGAAAAGAAGGACTGATGGTCATAATTTTATTATTCTGTCTGTTTTGACCCCCAGACATGAGTACAAAAAGGAAGAGCTATACTGTTGAGTATAAGAAAGCAATTGTAGAGGAGTCACATGGCAAGAATCTTGCAGTTTTCTGTAAAGAAAAACTTTTGGACCTTCAAATGGTCAGAAAATGGAGAGCAGATTATAATAACCTCAATCAACAGGTGGATGAGGGAAAAGGGAAAAAGCGCAGGTCTGGATCAGGTCGGCAGCCCTTATATCCTGACTTGGAGATCCTCATTGGTGAATGGATTGCTGACAGGAGAGCAAAGGCCTTGGTTGTGCACAGGGCTGATACCCTATTCAAGCATTTGCCCTTTCAATGGCACCAGAGTTTGAAATGGTCTCAGAAGGATTCAAAGCATCACAACACTGGTTGGACGGTTTCCTTCAACAGTATGAACTGTCCCTAAGAAGATCAACAACACTGTTTAAGCTGGAAGATGCTGAAGTTATTAAACGTGCACTTGCATTCAAGTCCTTTATTGATAGGATCGACATTTCCAAGTACCAAACCTGCAATATGATTGCTATGGATGAAACTGCAGTGTTTATGGGACAAGGATCTCAAACAACAATTCATCGCAGGGGTGCAACGTCAATCTACATTTCCACCACTGGCTATGAAAGTGCACGGATCACCTGTGTTTTGGCAATTCGTTTGGATGGAAAGAAAGCCACACCTCTAATCATCAGTAAGGGCAAGAAAGATAAGATTGAACGTGTATCTGGCATTTACGTTTTTGAAACCGAAAAAGCCTGGTGTACACAAGCCGTTATAAGAAAGTGGGTTGATTTAATGCTGCCACTTGTTATGCGAGGTAACCAAAGAGGTCTGATAGTCTGGGATTCAGCCAGCACTCACCACGCTAAAGAAATGAAGAACTTCCTTGCAGAGAGAAGAATAGATCAAGTAATGATTCCTGCAGGAATGACTGCCTATCTCCAGACCCTTGATATTGCAATAAACAAGCCATTCAAGGACCATTTGCGCGTGGAAGTCAATGACTACATTGAAAATAGAATGGAAAGAAATCAGCTTGGAAACTTTGTGAAGCCCTGTCTGCAAGAAGTCGTGACTTGGGTGAAGAAGTCATGGGATAAAATTACTGACAGCTGTGTCGCCAAGGCACTACGAGCAGGTTACCTGGACAAGACATATTCATTTAAAGAGAGCTACCGGTATATTGCTGGACATGACAGATTGGGTCCACTTCTTCTGAAGGAAATGGAAGAGCAAGACATCCAGGACAGAATTCAGGGTATGGACACTTATGACGATGTTGTTGAAAAAGATGACATGATCATTATTGAATAAAGGTACATTTTTTTGTTCACATTTACCTGTTTATTACAATTGCTGTCAATGTTCATTAAAATAAGCCCTCCCCTGAAAATAAGCCCTCTGGTGTTTTTCTGTCCAAAAAAATAATAAGGCAGTGTCTTTATCAGGGAAACACGGTACTACTACTTCTACTACTACTTCTATTACTACTACTTCTACTACTACTACTTATTTAGTGCCTACTATGTCAGTGATACTGTTCTATCATAACATTCTAAAGGACGGAATAAATGGGAACCAAATATACTATCCAACATATCCCAGGCCTAAGTAGGAATGCTCTCTATAGCATACATCCAAGAAAATGTCATCCAGCTTCTTCTTGAAAACCTCCAGTAATGGGCAAGTAAGTACCTTATAAAGAAGTCTATTCCACCTCTGGATTGCTTTAATTGTCAACAGATTTTTTTCTCATCCCTTCAAAACCTCCCTCTTGACAGCTTCTATTTGTTGCTCCTATTTCTATCCTCTGGAGTCAGGCAATATAAGCCATCTTCCCTATAGCAGCCAGATAGTTCCTGGACACCGTACCTTAGTTTCTCCTCAGTGCTATATATCAGTACAGAGTAAAGAGACAAGAGAGATTTGAACTAGCTGATACCTAGAGATTAGGTACTTTGGGGTCAGGGCAAGTGATCTCAGAAGATTACAGCAATGGGAATCTAGGTAAGTCAGAATACATTGAGTGAGAGAAACATGGCAGAAGCAGCAGTCCAGTCAAGGAGTTGGGAGGTCATCATAAGGGAGACCCAGAAATAAAGCAAGCTTTATTTCACATAACTTCATATACTCTAAGTATCAAGTGTATTGGAATACTAGCTGTTCCCTGATTTGTTTTTGCCCTTTTAAGGCTTCTGAGAGTGTGGGGAGCTATGGTCTACATTTCTAAAACATTCTCTTTATTTCTCCAGTTGAGAAAATACTTTTCTTTCTTCAAGGCCCAACTCAAGGTACCATGTTCAGTTTCCTACACTGTAAAAGGAGAACCTACCTCTCAGGGTTGTTATAAGACAATATTTGTAGAAAGTGCTTAACACAGTTACTGGTACATAAGAGAAACTACAGAAATGCTTATTCCATTCTCTTCCTCTCTGCAGACAAGTATAGAAAAACATGAACTGATGTTAAGTGAAGTTAGCAGAACCAAGGAAAAAGTTCACACAGTGACTACAACAATGTAAATGGAAAGAACCAAAAAACAATAAAAAATTAATATTACAAAATTACAAATAATAAGCATGATCTGAAAGAGTTATGATAATAATTCAATCCAATTCAAATTGGATGTCTAATAGATAGCTCAAACTCAATACAGAACTGAGCATTACCTTTGCCCCTAAATAAAGCACCCTACGAACTTCCCTACATCTTTCCATAGCACTGTGACTCTTAAAGGTTTCCAGGCTTGTACCTTTAGTGCCATCTTTACCTTCTCACTCTCTTCCACCCTGCATATCAAATCAGTTGTCAAATCTTATCATTTTATCTCCAGAAAATCTTTCATATCTGGCCTCTTCTCACTACTCACACAAATACCTTAGTTCTGGTTTTTATCACCTTTCACCTTGGCTATTTCAATAGCTTCTGAATCTCCCTTGTCTCAAATTTCTCCCCAGTTTATCCAGTCTACAAATGGTTATCAAAGTGATTTTCCTTAATTCCACATCTGATTATATCACTGGCCCATTCAATTAATTCCAGTATCTCCCTATTGCCTTTTATATAAATATAATCTCTTCCATTTGGCATTTAAAACCCTTTACAACCTTTCCCCATTAATTGTACATTACTGCCCCTCCTTTACTTTGCAATCCAAGCAAACTGGCCCTAGTACTGTTCCCCATACATGGCACTCCATCTTCTTTTCCTGTGCACTGGTCTTTCCCTGTGCCTAGAATATACTCCTTTCTTACCTTCAATTCTTAAATTTCCTTGCTTCCTTCACTTCCTGCCTTTTGCAGACCATGCCTTCATGTTGTTCTATCTCCACTCCTTTTTATCTCCCTTTAGAATGAAAACTTCTGGAAGGCAAGAACTGTCTTTCTTGTATATATTTGTATCCTAAGTGTTTAGCCTAGTGCCTAGCATATAATAATCACTTAATAAATACTATTTTTAATTCATTAACCCATTCAAGATATAGATTAAGTACCATCTTCTGTATCAGACCTTTCCATACCTCCTGCTCACCTCATTGCTAATGTTTTCTATCCCAAAATGACATTGTATTTATTTTATAGCTATTATAAATATTTGTGTATAGATGCTGTCTCCCTAGATAGACTATAAACTCCTTTGATTTCTATTCTTGTATATCCAGCTCTCCTTATACTGCCTAGCACATAATATTCACTCAATAAATGCTTATTGATTGATTGATTAATCTTTATTTTTGAAGCACTTAGCATAGTGTCCCAATACATCCTATACGCTTAGCAAATGTTTGTTGTTGATTATGCCCACCTTGCCTTAGAGATATGCTAAATCTATAAGTAGGGATTAAGTGACAGAGAATCAAGCTGGTTATTATAGAAAATATTGACCTAGGAAGAACATGTAGTTTTGTGCTCCCAAGGAGTAATGATACAGTGTAACCTGGGGTGCTAACATTTGAATATGGTTACAGAGGAGTAGTGTGTCATAGGCATCCTAAACATAGAATGAGGGGACTTGTCTTTAATCTCAGTTCCAACACTATGTGACTAGTCAAGTCAGTTGACCCCTCTGTGCCTCAGTTTCTTCATCTGTGAAATCAGGAAAATCATGTTTCTATACATCACTTCATGAAGCTACTATAGGGAAAGTCCATAGTAAATTTTAAAGAGTCATAGAAATAAGTTTTGTTACTCTAATTTTTATTATTATGCATTCATATAAACTCTCCCAATGAGCCACTGGGGATAATTTGAAGGGGAGTAATCCTGAAGCTAACCTTTAGACTGACTACAGATGAGAAACCAGGTTGCTAAACCAAAAGAGAGTCAATAAACTTGATTCCAGGATGCATGATTAAACCACTTAAGGAAACAAACTGCTTTTCAGAACTTTAGAAGAGCTCATTTACATGCAAACAATGAATATGCTAATTATAAAGCAGTCTTATCGGGTTGTTATCCTCAGTTCCCTAAGGGGACACTTCACTAACCCAGTTTGAGTTACAGTGAGTACTTGAAAGTAACAAGGAGTGCATTTCTTCAAAATATTCCATAATTTGTGGATATCAGTAAATTAAACTGACCTTTCCCCCAAATATTGTTTAGTCATATACAATTCTTCATGACTCTGTGGATCATAGTATACCAATACTGTCTATGGAGTTTTCTTGGCAAAGATACTGAAGTGGTTTACCATTTTCTTCTCCAGTGGATTAAGGCAAAAAGAGATTAAGTGACTTCCTCACACAGCTAGTAAGTATCTGAGGCCAGATTTGAATTCTAGTCTTTCTGACTCCAGGCCCAGCACTCTACTGTACCACCTAGCTCCCAAACACACAGGAGGTGCTTAATCATAATTCTTTTGTACTCTTAGGGAAATAAGAGATGATAATTTAATTCACTTTAGTTTCCTTCAGAGATTATCTCACATGCTACTTCTTACAGGAAGCCTTTCTTGATTCCTTCCCTTCAACAAACTAGACACATTGAGCCAAGGCAGCTTCAAAATTCTAGCAGGAGTCCAACAGAAAGCTACCTCATAACTACGGAGACTGTCATGAGGATTTTTGAAAAAGGATTTCCAGGATCCATGACTCATTCCCTTTTTATATATTGCCTAAGCCTGAGCCCACTCTGCCCTGGAGTCTGTATATACCTGTGAGAGAGCATGTCACAGATTTTTAAGGGGATGTTTTGCACCAATTGTTGTTACTATATCACATTAGTAAATATCTCTTACTAAAAGTTAATTAAGTTTGGCTGACTAATTAATACCTATTGGTAATCAATAGAGGAAATATACTTATAAGAGCTCCATCCCCAACTCCAGCCCCCGAGAATACTTTAGAATACTGGGGGGAGAAGAACCGGCTTTTCCCCTGCAGATTCCCTATCTACCAGTACTAGAAAAAAGACTGTCCTTCATCTATCATTTTGTATACACAGTGTTAGAAAAGTCATAGTTCAGTTTTAAGTAATTAAAACTTAAAATTGCACTAAAGCTTTTTGAACAATGTGTGTGTGTGTGTGTGTGTGTGTGTGTGTGTGTGTGTATTGCTTTTTGGAGGGCAATTGGAGTTAACTGACTTGTCCAAGGTCACACAGCTAGTTTTTGTGTTGTGTCTGAGGCCACATTTGAACTCAGGTCCTCCTGACTCCAGGGCAAGTGCTCTATTCACTGTGCCACCTAGCCACCCCTCTTGACCTCCAATATTCTTATATACCTTAAACGAAATGGGAAGTGATGAGACAAAAGAGAAATTCAGACAAAGTACTCTAGGAAAATTTGAGGAGGAAGAAAACATTTCTATCTATAGGTAGGAGAGGGTGAAGGAATACTTCTTGGAGATGGTACATGTATCAGCAAGCACCCCAAGCATCCCAAGGGTGGCTGCCAATACAGGTTCTTGGATCTGCTTTGATAAAGGAAAGCAACTCAAAATGGGTCAACAAGCTTACGTTAATTAGTCAAACATATACCGTTTACCTAGTTCAGGGGGAAAAGGTCAGAATCCCGAACTTCAAAGTATACAGACAGAATTATCAAGACAGAGAAACAGATCAAGTAGACAGATTTCCAAACTGTCCAACCATTACATCCATACCAAATCAACATCTGGGTTTTTCAATGCCGGGGGCTCTCAACAATGGCTTCCCAGAGTTTTATCTGATCAAATCACAGAACACTTCTCAAAGTGAGCCCCAAAACAAAGCTACACATCAGGGCTTATATAGCTTTCTCCTGGCTCAGAGAATGTAACAACCTTATTGACTCACTGGCCAATCAAGAAGTATCTACAGAAAAACAAGCCTCCTGTCCCAGGCTCCAGGTGCACTTTAGCCTAGGGGCAGGGAAGATCTTACAAATTTACATTCCCGTTACAGTACCTTAACACTTCATAGGTACAAAAGGATTCTAAATGCTATATAAATACTGCCAGAATGGGAGGCAACCTATTCAAATGCACAGTGGTGGGAAAATGGAATGCCAAGTTCAGGGAATTTGTCCAATTTTGCTGGAATTTAGAATGTGTGGAGGGGAATAAAGTGAAATAAAACTCCAGAGGTTATGGTATGTTTGTGGAGCATCTTAAATTCAACCTATTAAGTACCAAGTAGTAGAAAAGATACAGAATCCCTAAAAGTTTTTAGATGAGGAACATGATCATATTTGTGTCTTAAGACAATGATTTGAGGACAGAACCCACAAAAAGACACAGAGAATCTAACCTCCCACCGAGGACAGCCCAGCAGGAATTAGCCAGTGCAAGCCTGAGGTGTTAGCCCCAGGGCAGCCTGACCACCCTCTGGCTGGAAGGACTTCAGATTACCAGCAGCTGTGTCAGTTTCCAGAATTATCAACCCCTAGATGCCAAGGACAAAGTGAGAGGTCAGTGCAGTGTAGACTTTGGGATCCAGTAGTTTGGGAGTGTGGTCTAGCCTTTATCCTCTGGAGGGAGAAGCCACTGAGGCGCTGCAGCCACTGCCATGTGGCAGATTCAGCTCCTGGACTGCAGATTGTGGGGGGAGCAAGTGACCAGTCTGAGGGGTAATTGCTCTTGCTTTAACCTTCTTGGATCTGGATTTTGGTCTAGGGTAGAGGTCATGGAGTGTGTGATCAGTTTTCCAAAGCGTGTGGAGGCTTCAGAGAGGGCACCCAACTAATACCTTCGGCAGTTGAGAAAATGCTAACATTTGGAAGGAAGCTCCCCTGTCTGGTGGCAGAAGCCTACTATGGCAAAAAGTCCAAAAGTCAAGTAATTGAGTGGCAACATGAGCAGGCAAAGGAAGCAAACAAAGCAGAGTGATCCAACTTTACACTCTTATTTTGGGGACAAAAAGGATCAAAGCATGGAACAGAAGGAAGACAGTGAACTCAAAATTCCTGCACCAAAAGCTTCCAAGAAAAATACGGGTTGGTTACAGGCCATAGAGGAGCTTTAAAAAGATTTTGATATCAAATAAGTGGGGTGAAGGAAAAATTGGGAAAATAAATTAGAACAATGCAAGGAAATTATGAAATGAGAGTCAACAACCTGACTGCAGAAAATAACACCTTAAAAAATATACTAACTCAAATGGCAAAAGAGGCTCCAAAAGGCAATGAGGAGAAGAATGTCTTAAAAAGATGAATTTGCCAGATGGAAAAAGAATCTCAAAAGCTCACGAAAGAGAATCATTCCTTCAGAATTAGTTTGGAGCAAATGAAAGCTAGTGACTTTATGAGAAATAAAGATACTATTAAACAGATACAAACAAATGAAAAAATAGAAGGTAATATGAAATATCTCATTGGGAAAACCACTGACCTGGAAAATAGATCCAAGAGAGAGAATTTAAAAATTATTGGACTACCTGAAAGCCATGATCAAAAAAAGAACCTAGAAATCATCCTTCAAGAAATTCTTAAGGAAAATTGCACTGATGTTTTAGAACCAGAGGGTAAAATAGAAGTTAAAAGAATCCACAGATCACCTCCTAAAAAAATCCACAAAAGTAAAATCCTAGGAATATTATAGCCAGGTTCCAGAGTTCCCATATCAAGGACAACATATTACAAGCAGCCAGGAAGAAACAATTTGAATATTGTGGAAACACAATCAGGATAACACAGGATCTGGCAGCTTCTACACTGAGGGATTGAAGGGCCTGGAGTATGATATTCCTGAGGACAAAGGAGCTGGGATTAAAACCAAGAATCGCCTACCCAGCAAAACTGGGTATCGTGTTTCAGGGGGAAATATGGTCATTCAATGGAATAGAGGACTTTCAAGCATTGTTGATGAAAAAAAACAGAGTTGAATAGAAAACTTGACATTCAGATACAAGAAGCAAGAGAAGCATGAGAAGACAAACAGGGAAAAGAAATCATAAGGAACTTATCAAAGTTGAACTATTTGTATCCCTACATGGAAAAATGATAATTATAACTTATGAAACTTTTCTCAGTATGAGAATAGTTGAAGGGAATAGAAATGTTTGTGTGTGTGTATATATATATAGGAGGGTATATAGGCATATTAATACATATGTAGATGTGTATAAATGTGTATAGGTAGACACAGAGGTCACAGGACCAATTTAATAGGAAGGGATGATACTTAAAAGGTGAAATTGAGAGGTGAGAGAGGAATATAATGAGAGGAGACGGGAAGAGACAGAATAGGTTAAACTATCTCATATAGAAGAGGCAAGGGAAAATGGTTACAATGGAGGGGAAGAACAGGAAGGCAAAAAGGAATGGGTCAACCTTACTGTCATTGAGTTTGGCTTAGGAAGGGAATGACATACACACTAAATAGGGTATCTCACCCTACAGGAGTGTAGGGGAGAAGAGGATGAGAGAGGGGATAATGGAAGGGAGGGCAGGCTAGGGGGAAGGAAAGTTGGAAGCACCCACTTTTTAAAGGGACAGGATCAAAGTAGAGAATAGAAAAAGTGGGAGGTGTGATATGAGGGAGGGAAATATAGTCAGTCTTTTACAATATATCCACTATGAAAATGTTTTGCATAGGTACACATGTACAACCTATATTGAATTGCTTATGTTCCCAGTAAGGATGGGTGACAAAGGAGGAAGGGAATGAATCTTGAATTCAAAGTTTTAAAATCAAATATTTAAATATCTATGTATACTATTATTAATATTATTTTATGTGTAACTATTATTTTATGTGTAACTGGGAAATAAGATATACAGGCACTGGGACATAGAGATCCACCGAGCCTTACTGGAAAGTTGGAGAGGGTATGGGAGAAGATATGGGAGAGAACAGATTGGAGCAGGGGATATCCAGTGGGACTGCTTCTTTGGGGTGGTGGGTAGAGGTAAAATGGGGATAAAATCTGTAACTGAAAATCTTGCAGAAATGAATGATGTAAACTAGAAGTGAATAAAGCATTTAAAAAAAAAAGAAGATGATTTAAGCAGCTGCATGAAGGATAGATTAGAGAAAGTAGACACAAGGCTGTTCCCTAAGGTCCTTCCTAGCTCTGACAGTTCTGACAAATAAATGAGGTCTGAAAACTAAAAACAAACCAAAAAAACTTAGAAAAAAATGAATAAAACTAAGCTAGTTCTTTGAAAAGCCTAATAAAATTGTTAAACCTTTAGCCAATCTAATGAAAAAGGAAGAAAATTAAACCAGTAAAATAGAAAACAAAAAGGTAAAATTGCAGCAAAACTGGAAGAAATAAAAAATAAATCAAAACTTATTTTACACACATATGCTAACAAAACTGAAAATATAACAGAAATATAAATATTCCTTAAAAATTATAAAATACCCAAACTGAAAGAAGACCAAATAGAGATTTAAATAACCCATTATCAGAAAAGGAAATAGAAATAGATGTAAAGGAACTTCTAAAGGATCAAGGGGAGAGGGAGGAACCTGGTCCTAATGAATTCACAGGAGGATTCTATGAAACTTTTAAAGAAAAATCAATAATCATGCTACTCAAATTATTCTCAAAATCTGAGAAAGAAAGTACCCTGACAGAACTCTTTTAAAAAGACAAATATAGTCTTAATACCTAAACAAGGGGAGGATAAAACACAGAAAGAAGACTATCAACAGATATCATTGATGAATATCTCTTTAAAATTTTTAAATAAAACATAAAATCTGATGAGTAATTTAATGTAAAATACTGATGATAATACTGCCTTCTCTGCTTCTCAGGGTTGTGAGGAAAGTTATTTGTAAACCTTAAAGCACTATAGAATTATGAGCTATTTTTGCTGTACATGTCATAGACAAACATTCACAATAAATGAATGATCTGGTACTTTACAGTTTCCATTGGACTGAGGAGCAGACCTGTGATTTGTAGCAACAAGCACCCCAGCATCCCCAGGGTGGCTGCCAACACAGGTTCTTAGATCTGCTTTTCTAAAGGAAAGCAACTCAAAATGGGTTAACAAGCTTACTTTAATCAATCAAACATATATCATTTACCTAGTTCAGGGGAAAAAGGTCAGCACCCCAAACTTCAAAGTATATAGACGGAAGTTACAAGACAGAGAAATAGATCAAGCAGACAGGCTTCCAAACTGTCCAACCATTACATCCATACCAAATCACAGTTACCAGAGAGGGAAGCATCAACATCTGGGTTTTCAAAGCCAGGGGGCTCTCAATGGCTGCCCAGAGTCTCATCTGGTCAAATCACACAACACTTCTCAAAGTGAGCCCCAAAGCCAAGCCTCACATCAGGAATTATATAGCCTTCTCCTGGGTCATAGAATGTAACCACTCTCTTGACCCACTGCCCAATCACACAGCATCAAAGTGTGGGCATTCCTGAAAACCAAGCCACAGGCTCCACATGACCACATTCAGTCTATTAGGTGGCAGAGTATATTTTCAAATCAAGGAAGGTTCTCAGAGTCTCTTAAGCCTATCAAAGGGCCTAGGGGCAGGGAAGATCTTTAAATTTGCATTTCCATTACATTTTCATTGATTTAGAGAAGTCAAGACAGGGGAAGGGGTAGAGGAAATGCCACCATCTCTGCAACTTTGAGAATTGTCTAGAAAACTAAGAGGCTAAGTGATTTGTCCAGGAGGCACACAGCCAGAATCTGGTAGAAGTGAGATTTGAGCCTGAATCTTGTGGGTTTCAGGACTGGCTTTCTATTCATGAAGTCATGCTACCTCTCATAGAGCATCACATATATAACTTAACTTCATCCTCACATAGCTCTATGACAGAAGTAACACAATTATTACTCTTCTATTTTACTAATGAGGTAACGGGGGTTTGTAAAGGCCAAGCAGAACCAAAACCTAGCTCAATGCTTTGCACATAATTGTTCATTGAATTGATTTTAATTTAGTAACTTGCCTAGAGTTATGGGCTAGTAAGAGGCAGAGCTGGGAGTCAAATTGAATTTTCAAGTTCCAAATAGTGGCTTATGTCCATAATAGTGAAGACCCATTAACGGATCTACAGCATAATCTTTTTAATAATTTTTATGAACAACAATTACGCATTCCCCTTAGTGGGTACTCAGAGCCTTGATTATGCTAGGCATTCTATGGAATGGAAATAAAAGACAGAAAGCAATAAGAAAAAGCAGGTGGCATGGCATTGGCTGGCTGTGGAGAGTTCCAGAATGACACTTTTCTCACAATGAAGAAGCCTAGAGCTGAGTTCTACAGATACATGTGAAAATATTGATTTAACCTCAGTACCTGCTGGGGAATACAACACTGAAAAGTCACAGCAAACTGTGAAAGTCAAGCCCCTTTGCCTTCACTGGAAGGTGTCAGACCAAGGCAACATAGCCTCATGCAACAAATGATGGTCACTGATAACATCCCTTGTCAATGGGACTACAACTGATGATTTAGTTGATTTTCTTCCCATTGATGCTAAAGTCATTGGATTCTCTTCTGATTACAGCTATGAAAAATATAGAAATACATGTCAGAATGGGTAGAGTGAGGGGCTAACCATGGACTAAATATAGTCATAAAGTCACAAAAACATGGTTTCAAGTTTGAACCCAGCTACCCAACCAGACTTGACCCTAACTCATCCATAACATGACTATATTATCACCCACTTTCTCAATGTTACTGTAAGGAAAGCAAATTGTAAAGTATAAAGTATTAAATAAAGCTAAACTATTATTATTAGTTTATTATTCTTCCTTGAAGGCTAATATATGATTTTCCCAAGAAGAAGGTAACACCTAAGCTAATTAACACATTGATAGGGATTAATTTATCTGATTAATTTATTGCTATCCAGAAGGAAAAAGGACCAGAAGGGGATGGGAAATAGGATGAGTAAATTTTGATCAGGTCTGGGGAGAAAGGAATAAGACCAGAGATGCAAGGCTTTGAACAGAACCAAATTAAACAACTCAGTGGGTATCTTTCTATAGTCTTGGTAGCACAAGTAGCTAAGTTGAGATTTGGAGTGCTAGAAAGAGGAGAGACTTCCTAAAACAATAAAGATCATTCTTACAGTAGCTAAGGCAAAATCAGTCAAGTTTTGCAGTGAGAAAAACCCTGAGTAAAAGGCTAATAGTCACATATATAAAGTTGGGGTTTTAGAAGCTCTCTGATCCAAGCCCCCATTTTACAGATAAGACAACTGAGGTGTTAGGGAGGTTAAGTGACTTACTCTAAGTTACACAGGTAAGAAGCATCAGAGATAGGATTTTCAACCAACTCCTTTGATTGCAGAGTCCATGCTCTTTCCATTGCCTCCATCCTGGCTCTGGACCTGGATATAAATAAGGGGTCTCTCAATGGAATGTCCATTAACCTCGTTAGTTTCCTGTTATGTGTGTGTGTGTGTTTTTTTTAAGTTATCTTAAGGGAAGAGGAAGTGATAGGACAGGAGGAAAAATAAAGGCTTTGCCTTAGAAATTGATAAATGGATTATGTTATCCTCCAGGAGAGAAGATGTCAATAGAGAGAAAAATGGAAAAAGGATCACAAGGATTCCACATCAGTAGAACCCAAAGAATAATACCTCCTCCCCACAAAAAAAATAGCTACTAATGGACTGAAGCAATAATAGCTAGGCATAGTAAGGTAATTCCCCAAAATTTGGCACTTGGACTTGGACTGGGCATATGGAAGCTATGAAAATTGCAATAATCACCAACTGTGGGGAAATATCTAAGGCTGATACTTGAATAGTACATGTGGGGAAGTCAGAATATGCAATGTTTAGGATGAGAGGAGAATAAAAGGTAGTTTGATGCTCACAATGGCACATATCTAGGAAGAGAGGTGGATCTACGCTATGAATGCATGCATAACAAGCCCATTCCCCATAGCTTTAAATAGATGTTTATATGTGCAATAGAGAACTCAGATAAATTCTGGTTTTCTAAATTACTCTTTGAAACTCCAGCATTCATCAGAGGTCAGCTAGGTGGCACAGTGGATTGAATAATGGACCTGAAGTTCAAGTCCTGAAGAAGACCTGAGTTCAAATTCTATCTCGAATACTTATGAACTATGTGACAATGGCATGTCACTTAACTTCTCTGTCTGCCTCAGTTACCTCATCTGTAAAATAGGTTAATGATTACAAAATTTACCTATCAGGGTTGTTGTAACGATAATGAGATACTTGTAAAGTTCTTGCAAACCTTAGAATACTATGTAAGCCTAGCTATTATTAGTGGTAATTTGAAAAGGAGTAATAATAATAGCTTAAATATTTACCCAGTACTTGGTGTATTACAAAGTCACTGTTAGTAATATGCTGCAACTTACTTGATACCCACGTGTTGTGTGTTGTTTTTTGTTTTGTTGTTTTGGTCTTCATTTTCGAAGAGGACCAGTGACATCACAGGGTGATGAATTGACCTGTGGGTGAATTAGATTTAAGTGAGACAGTGTTGCCCAAAGTCCTCAGCCTCACTCTCTCTTCCAGACTCACCCAAGTCCAGTGGCAAGACAAAAGTCAGAATAACTGGCAATGGCCTGGAATGCAATGGATGACATTAGTATCTTTCTTCCATATCTGACCAAGCACTAAACATGGCACAGCTCCTGCTTCAGATTCCTTCCTGACCTTTGGAACAAATTGTTCTCATCTGCCCATTTCAATGGAGGAACATTTCACTTGCGTGGGGTAGACATCCACCTTATTCACCAATGGGTTGGAGGACTATTGGTTACTCTCCACCTGGTATAGCCCATTTCTGATAAAGTTTACTGGGGTGTGACCAATGTGCATGTTACAGCTTCTTAGAGCCATCGATGAGAGTTGGGCAACAGGTAGACACCAAAGGTGGATGAAGAGCCCTGAAAGGGGCTCTCAGGAAGTCCTCACACCAGAGGTGCCACTCCTCCCTAAACACTCCATATACCTACCCACATGTATATTGTTCCCACAGCTCCCTGCACTCCCATTGAATGTAAACTCCTTGAAGGCAGAGACTATTTCATTTTAGTTTTAATGTATTCAAAGTCTACCATAATTCCTAGCACATAATTTAATAAATGCTTGTTGATTAATCAGTTGATGATTAATGAACCATTCCATTGCTATTAGGGTCATCCACAATTCTGATTTTTGGGAGACTGTGAAATGATGATTCATAGTAACAGAGAATTACTAGGAGAATATTTATATTAAATAGATGAGCTTTTGTGTCAGGGAACAACTTGGGCCCATTGCAAGCCCAATATTATTCCTCCAAGCTGCTCAATTAGCAACTTTTGCCTCCCCTTCTGCCACTCTGCAATCATCATTGCTTATGCAAAAATGTGCTACACAAAGTTGAGGGTCAATTTGCATTTTTCTTATTGCCATATCCAAAGAAATCATCTCCTACTTGCCTACCAATGGGCAATGAGATTCTCTGTACTTAGCTAAATCCATCCTCAGGGAGCAGACACAGCCTATTAATGAGACCTTCCACCAAGCCTTTATCTAGATAAAACTTGTGCTGCATGGTCACAGTCTTCAAGAATCCAGGGCCACTGTGATATTACCATAAGGCAGAGAAGTGGGGTTTTGGTGGAGTCACCTGGAGATAACAAATGGACAACCTCATGTGGCACTGTTCCTCTGGGATATTCAATGACCTAGAGGAAACTTTCCAAGCATTGGGGAGATTTCCATTTTTCATGAGGAAATATGGGGGGGGGGGGAAATCACACAAGATAATAAGGTGTAGATAGGTTGCTTTGTACTAGTGGAGGGAAAACCCTGACATATCACAGATTTGTGGAAGGATTGAAGCAGTCTTGATTACAAAGCCCTTTACCACTGGATGAAAACCAGTATAGTTCTCATATCTACTATAAATTCAAATTTACTATAAATTTAGCTCTAAGCTCTCTATATAAACCTGGATAGTAGGTAATTTTAAAATAATTATCCCCCTTTAACAGATAAAGAAACTAGGGGACAAAGAGATGAAGCACTTGGCCAAGGTCATATGGAGAGTAAGTAGGAGAACTGAAGTGGGATTTCTGAAACCAAGTCCGGGAAGGAAAGGTGAGTTTTGAAGTAACCTAAGGATTCTATGGGGCAGAGGTGAGGATTGCATTCCAGGGATAAGGGAAAAGTTCAAGGGCAGGAAGGCAAGACATGGAATGTCCTAAACAAAGAACCACAATTAGGGCAGTTTGGTGGCCACAGTCCTCGCACTCAGGGGGCTCAATATACATGCCAGTGTTCTTTTAAGGTTCTAAGTCCATTAACTTCTTCAACCGCTTACAACTCAGGGTCCTTACCACCTCCCCAAATCATGCCATATTCATGATCTTGGAATACGACATTTCTCTTTTTGGTCACAATCTTGTAATTCTATCCTATTTATTCTAGCCCTCTCCTTAATTCTTAAACTGATTTTCTGCAGTTACCATAACCTTGACTTCCTCCATGCTTCCCTATTCTTCCAATCTATCGCCCCTGCTATGAATCCTTACTTTTTTCCTTTCACAGTCTGATATTAGAGTTAATAAGTTAAAGGATGAGTTAAACTCTATCCTTGAATCTTACCTTGTCATTCACACCCTGCTACCCCCTAGGTCCACACATCCATCTACCTTTTTCTTATACAACTGCACTGACCAAATCTACTATAAATTTAGCTCTAAGCTCTATGGTGTATAAAGGTGAATGTAATTCACTTCTTTCTATTTTGGTAATAACTATGTGACCACGGATGTATCCCAACTTCTCCAAAACTTTCACCTCCTCTGTAAAATGAATAATACTACCTGTAAAAAATATCCCACAAGAATGATATACAGATTAAATGAGATGTATGTAAAAAAATCACATTGTATATAAATTGTTGTATATAAATATTAACTCTCATTATTTGTACTATTTTATATTAAAAAGAATGCTTCCTTTTGTTCTGTATTTAACAAAGCCCTTGGGAATAAATTTGTACCGCAGGAGTCACTGCTATATGGATAAATGGCTGTGTTGGTACTGGCATTTACAATTATTGTGCTGTTTCCTGATATTTTAAAAACACAAGTCAGGATCCTATTGTTCCAAGCTTGTTAAAATTCTTCACAGTCTAGCTCCAGCCTTCCTTTCCTGGCTTATTACTTTCCTTCATGAATTCTACATTCCCACCAAGGTAGTCTAATTACTATGCCCTGGACAGGACATTCCATGCCCCACCTCCATCCTTTGAACAAACTCTTCCCCCATGTTGGAGATGCACTCAATCTTCACCTATACCCCATAGAATCTCTAACTTACTTCAAAACTCAACAGGGGTCACCTCCTGTAGGAAATTTTTGTGTAGGTAACACAGTGTATAGAGCATAGGCCTTGGGATCAGAAAGCTCTCCATTCAGATCCTGTCTCAGATATGGATCAACTGAGTGCCCTGGGAAAGTTACTTCAACTTTCTCAACTTTAGTTTCCTCATTAACAAAATCCAGATAATGATAATTCCTACTTCATGGGTATGAAGATCAAATGAGTTAACATATGTAAAGTTCTATATAAATTCTAGATGGTACAATGGATAGAGTTCCAGGCCTGAAGTCAGGAAGACCTGAGTTTAAATCCAAACTCAGTCACCTACTAGCTGTGTGACTCTATGCAAGTCACTTAGCCCATTTGCCCCAGTTTCCTCATCTGTAAAGTGAGCTAGAGAAAGAAATGGCAAGGCACTCCATTATCTTAGCCAAGAAAACCCCAAATGGGGTCACAAAGAGTTGGACATGACTAAATTGACTGAACGACAACATATAACATTATTGATTTCCCCCAGTGGTTAGTGCCACCCTCTCCACAAAATTCTTCTGTGTCTACTTCATATATATTTTGTATTTATTTTTCTGTGTATATGTTGTCTGCCTACTCCCACTGTGCCCCAAAAGAATGCATGGTATATGAAGGCAATATGTTTCATTTTTGTTTTTCTGGCTCTAACTTCCAACCCAGTGCTGAATAAATGCTTGTTCAATGAATGATCGAGGGATAAATTAATGAATGAATGGAGTTCTTTAATCTCAACTGGGCTTTAACTACTAACCAATAATTCTTTTATTCTACCATGACTGATTTCCTCTCATACTCCCTGTAGTGGCTATTAAAGCCTTCTTTCTCCTTAAGTTTCCAGCACCATCCCCACCCCTCTTCTGTCTCTAGAGATGATTTCATTCCTGACTTTACTGGGAAAAACAAATGCTTTCATGGGCTCTGAGAGACACACTGTACCACATCTCAAAATCCTTTTCTATCTTCACCCATGCTTTTTTCACTTATCTCAATTTCCTTTTTAAATAATATTTTCGTTTCCCCAGTTACATATAAAGACAATTTTTAATATCCATTTAAAAAAATTTTTTTTGAGTTTTAGATTTTCTCTCTTCCTCCTTCACTTTCCCCCTCCCTGAGATGGTAAGCAATTTAATATAGGTTATACATGTTCAGTCATGCAAAACATATTACCATATTAGTCATGTTATGAAAGAAAACATAGACCCAATAGGGAGAAAACATGAAAAAGGAATACAGAAAGTGAAAAATAGTATGCTTCAATCAGCATTCAGACTCCATCACTTCTTTCTCTGGAGATGGGTAGCATTTTTCATCATGAGTCCTTTGAAATTCTCTTGGATCATTGTATTACTGAGAAGAGCTAAGTTATTCACAGTTGATCATCATACAGTATTGCTTTTACTGAATACGGTGGTCTCCTGGTTCTGCTCAATTCACTTCATATCAGTTCATATTAAGTCTTTCCACGTTTTTTCTGAAATCGGCCTGCCACAACTTATTCAACCATTTCCTAATTGATGGGCATCCCCTCAGTTTCCAATTGTTTGCCATGACAAAGAGATGCTATAAATATTTTTGTACAGATTGATATTATCCCCTTTTGTTTGATCTCTTTGGGATAAAGACCTAGTAGTGGTTTGACTCCCCCCACACACACATTGGAGCCCTTTCTATCTTCTTTCTCAGAAGTATAGCCCTTCAATTATTACCTCACTATATGATTTTCAAACTCTCCTTGTCTATTGACTCCTTCACCATTTCCTGAGACTAGGATATTTAAGTTCTGGCCTCCCTCAATAAACCTTCATTTGCCTTTGCCCTCCTTTCAAGCTACTGAATATGTCACTCAGCTGAAACTGTTCTCTCCCAGACTATCAATGAACTTTTAGTTCCTCGATCTGATGCCCTTTTCTAGGTCTTCATCCTCTTTGACCCCTCTGCAACTTTTGATATTCATGATTACCCTCTTGTCCTGGATACTCTGTCCTCCTTCAGATTCTATGGACCTGTTCTCTCTTGGTTCTTCTTCAAAATGCCTGACAACTGCTTTTCAGTCTATTTTGCTAGATCAACATCTATGGTCCTTCTTCTCTTTCTCCACACTCTTTCCCTTGGTGTAGCGGCAAGCACCCCAGCGTCCCCAGGGTCACTGCCAACACAGGTTCTTAGATCTGCTTTGTTAAAGGAAAGCAACTCAAAATGGGTTAACAAGCTTTCTTTAATCAGTCAAATATGTATTGTTCACCTAGTTCAAGGGGAAAAGGTCAGCACCCCGAACTTCAGAATATACAGACAGAATTATCAAGACAGAGAAACAGATCAAGTAGACAGTTTTCCAAACTGTCCAACCATTACATCCATACCAAATCAACATCTGGGTTTCAAAGCCGGGGGGCCCTGGACAACAGTTTCCCATAGTTTCATCTGATCAAATCACAGAAAACTTCTCAAAGTGAGCCCCCAAAACAAAGCTACACATCAGGACTTATATAGCCTTCTCCTGGCTCAGAGAATGTAACAACCTTCTGGACCCACTGGCCAATCAACAAGTATCTACTGAAAAACAAGCCTCCCACCCCAGGCTCCAGGTGCACTTTAGCCTAGGGGCAGGGAAGATCTTTAAAGTTTACATTCCCATTACACTTGGTGATCAAATCCACTCCCAAAGTTTCAATGATCATCTCCACAATATGACTTTTAGTTATATGTGTGTGTGTGTATAACTATACAAAGGGTACATCATTGCAGGGAAATTTAGTCAAGTCAAGCTTTTAAGTGCTTACTATTTGCCAGACACTGTACTAAGAACTCTTGGAACAGCAATACCATCACCACCACCACCAACATCAGCATCCTTCTCCCCCCACAACCTAGACCACTGGTCATCTTCTAACCACAGCTACAAAATATAGAAAAAAGAAAGTTTATGTCACTAAAGTCCTTGGTGTTATCAAACGATTCAATGGCTTTTTAAAAGGTAACAGCATTAAAGAAGATGAATCACCATCTGCTTTTGTTGCTACACCCAAAGGACCTAAGAACAGTGGGCCTTTTCTTCTTTCTTACAGCCAAAACCTCCTATATGTGGTATCTCCCAATTAGGAATGTGAGCTCCTTCAGAGCAAGGACTGTCTTATTAATCTATCATTTAGTACAATGCTTTGCACACAGCAAGCATTAAATAAATACTTTTACCTTGATTCATTCAAAATATTGTTTCATGAATACTGTGCCCAAAGGTAGATGAGAATGTTCTAATTTCCATGCTTATTTTTAAATTTCACATCTTGCACATTTTGCTTCTGAGGTTTCAGATTAGTGAGCATTTAGTTTTGTGTTAGCATTTCTAATCAAGGTAAGAGGTTTCACTGAACAATCAAATGATTGTCCTTCCCAGTCCAACTATAAATCAAAACACTAACTCAGGAATTTGAGTCTCATTCTTCCCTCCTTCAGGACATTAGAAAGTGTTCAATTTTTAGATATACATGCTATACTTCCAATATAGTCAGACAGGTTCCTTCTATGAAGTTGGGTTTCCACTTTTTTTTTAAAGCAATTGGGGTTAAGTAACTTGCTCAAGGTTACACAGCCAAGTGTTTCTGGGTGGGTGCTAAGTGTCTGAGCCTGGATCCGATTCCTAGGTCATCCCCACACTGGGGCCGGTGCTCTTATTTGCTGTGCTACCTGGCCACCGCGGGTTTCCACTTTTCAAAGACCCTTCAGCTAGAACTCATTCTGATTTGGAAAATGTTTCCAATAGCTAAAAGTGAGAAAAAGGATACACACACAGTAAGTAGTATTGATTTCCACAGCATTGAGTTAAAGGAGACTATGGAAAAATCTCATCGATTCTAAGGACACTTTTGTCTAATTAGTTCTAATTAAAAAGCAAAAACATCCACTCATTTATCAGAGAAGAAGCCTTACACTGGCTTTTGATTGCAAATATAGAGTTAGCAGAAGACTGAGAAAGATTCCAGTTGATTCTGTTACAATGTCTGGATTCTAACTTCAGTTAGGTTGGGCCACTTAAGAAATAGCTGGATGCATGACACAACCAAGCACTCACATTGACTGCTTTCTAGGCAATTCTTGCTCAGCTATTATTTGTGCATCTGGCATTTAGAACCTAGATATAGGAATTTAGGACAGCTAGGTGGTACAATGGATAGAATGCCCCACCTGAAGTCAAGAAGACTCATCTTCTTGATTTAAAATCTGGCCTCAGACAGTTAATAGCTGTGTGACCCTGAGCAAGTCACTTAACCTTATTTGTCTCAGTTTCCTCATCTGTAAAACCAGCTGAAAAAGGAAATAGCAAGTATCTTTTCCAAGAAAACCCCAAATGGGGTCACAGAGAGTCAGACAGGACTAAAAAAAATGACTGAACAATTCCAACAATAGGAATTCACATTAACACTCATTGAAATTTCCTCATTACTTTCAGACCACTGTCCCAGCTTTTTTCAATTGTTTGGGATCCCAATTCTGGTATCTAAATCTAAGGAATCTTTCCCAATTCCAAGCTATCTGTAAATGTGTTAAGCATGTCATCTATGACTTCATCTAATTTTCTGATAAACAAGTATTTACTGACATTAACTGTATGCCCAAGACCATGCCAGTAACCACCCTCAAGGAGCTTACATAGAGGCTAGGAAGATATTTGGCCTGAATTGGGAAGAATTGAAAAAAAAATAGCTGCCCCCAAGTATTTAAAGAGCTATCATATATAGAAGAGGGAAGGGGGGTGTTAGATTTGTTCTTTTAGAAGCAATGGTGGAAATTACAGGAAAATACTAGAAATTTAGGCTTGATGTAAAGAAAAACTTCTTAACAAGATCTGTCCATGAGTAGAATGGATTACTTTGGAAGAGAGTTTGTTCCCTTATGGGCTTATATTTGCATCCCCAAAGTTTAGAGTAATGACAGGCACATAATAACCAACAAATGCTTTATCTCTCTATCTTTGGAGCAAGGACTCTCTGGCTGACCTGAACAGCCAGAGGGGTCAAAGTTTTGTTGATTTACACTTGGAAAGAACCTCACAAATCTTCTAGTCTAGCAGAAAATAGATACATTGTTGGGACTGAAGTTACAACCAACCTGAACTAAAATTCTACCTACTAGCTCTATGACCCTGGCCAAGTTTCTTAACATCTGAGCCTCAATTCCTCTCTATAAAAAGGAGAATCAATATTGGGGGAGGAGGAGGATATTGGATTAGATGTTCCATTTTAGCTCTAAATCTATGGTCCTATGATTTCTTTTTTTAATACATGAAATAGGGATCCATAGAGGTTAATTTCCATAAAGTCATATAGGTATGGTTTGAACTCATTTCATCTGACACCTAATCCAATGTTTTTTCTTTCTGTTGTATTATGTCCCTTCCTACCCTGGAATTTGGAAAAAATAAATAAAAACTATAATAATTTTAAGGAGCCTACAGCCTGGTTGGGGAGATTTGACTAGCACATGAAACAAAAAGTAAACACTTTGAAATAGTATTAAAGTGTACCTTGGATTACTTAAGCTATAAATTGCTCTTAAAGCCTGGATGAGAAAACTAGAGATCAGCAGTAGAGTAAAGGAATCAGAGAAGGCTTCTTGAAGGAGGTAGGGATTATATGGACCTTGGAGCACAAATCAGCTTTTGATTGGTAAAAAAGAAAGGCAGGTCTCTCATTTCTATTTCAAAGTCAGATTTAGCCAAAGTTCACTTTCAGAATTAATCCAAGAAGGGGTAGGGACAAGTTGTGTTGAGGTAGCATTTGAGTTGGTTGGGTTAGAACCAAAAAAAGTAATCACTCCTCAGGAGTGGAAGTTAAATAAAACTATTTCCCCATCCAATGCTCTGCAGGCACAAGAAAGCCTAAGGGGTTTTCTGCCAACCTGGAAAGAACATGTCTCACTTAATTAAGATGGGCCCACCACAGAAATATCCATCAGTTACTGGAGAGTCATTAATATGGAGAAGTGTCTGGAGCTGAGGGCTGAAGGGGGGAAGACAGTAAACTCAGTAGCATCCAGATAACTGCATCTAGGGAAGAATATTCCCTCCAGAGGCACCAGAAATATTCCCCGAGATGTCAATCCCCTTATCACTATGATCAGGGCAAACAGGGAACCTGAGTCCTTAATCAATTCATAGAAAGTCCCCTAGACTCTGTATCAGCCTCTTGTTTTTCACTCCCTCAATCATTTTCATTTCCCTGAAATCGAATTAAAGGACTCAAAAAAAAATCTCATTTTTCTCAGAGCAATATTTTAAGAATAGAAGTAACTAAATTGCTCCATTAGCTGCTAAGGGGAGGAAGGTATAGTGGCTATTCTTTCCTAGAGTTGAAAAGAGCTTACCCTCTTGAACAGCCCTGTCTCACTGTTGTTGTTTTCACTGAAGGAACGAGGATGGATTTGCATGTATCATTTGTTTTCTCCTTCCTGCTCCCCTTAAGACCAAAGACAATCATTCACTGGACACTAAACTAATGGGTACATAAGATGGGGTTGGTCATACACAACAAAGAGCCACCATGATGCTTATTTGGGGGCACCAGGAAGACTCTCTGGCCTTGAAAATGTCCACTGATGATTGATCTCTCAACTTACTTTTATGGAGACAGAGTCTCATATTTCATTCATTACTCCCATTCATGCATTTCTCACTCCAGATGAAGTAGGTTGCCCAGTGTTCCCATAAATCACTGTACTCTTTCATACCTTTGCTAATCTGGTTGCCACTGTCTGGAATGCCTTCTCTTCCTCTCATCATGTACTAAATTTCTAATTGTCCTTTTAAAACCCTAATTCAACAGCTATATCTTATACAAAACTTTCTCTGATCTTTATGGTCAGCAGCCACATTTCCTCTTGAACCTGAAGGTTCCAACCTAGTATTGTGTTTTGCATCTCTCTGATGCATTTAACATGTAATCATGTATACAATGGTGATTTATCCATGTGTTCTCCTTTAACTAAACTGTAAATTCCATAAGGGAAGGAATGATGTCTTATCTTTCTCAGTACTTTGTGCACGGTAGGTATTTTTCAAGAGTGGATTGGATGGATGGATGGGTAAATGGATTTCACGAGACAGAACACTTAAATAAATGCAAAAGGAACACAGGAAAAAGCACTAGACAGAGAGTCAAGACACCTGGCTTCTCTTTCTTGCTTGGTTACTAGCTACCTGTGAATCTGATTCACTCACCTTCCCTCAGTTCCCTCACCTGTCAAATGAGAGGGCCGAACTAGATAATCTCTAAAGCCGCTTCTTTCCCTGAGTCTGAGTCTAAATGCATCTGCCAGAGGAAATAATTTTGACTTCACATTGTCTTCAATGACAAATTGCAGACCCTGCCATGAAAAGGTAGGTGCCGATCTCCATTTCGGGCTTTAGTGACCTAGCCCAAGTCATATGATTAGCTAGTGGCAGATGCACAGTGAGAATTCAGGTCTCCTGACTCCTAATTAAAAATACTTAGTTATTGTACCCTCTCCTATGAGCGGTTCTGCTCTCACTGTTAAGAGTACAGTAGATGGCTCTCACAGTCATAGTGAATGGCTCTGTAGTACCCTAAGGTGATATGATGGGGCTAAGTGACTAGGAGAAGGGGAATTGGGGTGAAACTAGGTGAAGAGGATAGAGTTAGAAAACATTTGAGGTGGAAAGGACTTTTAGGAACATTATTTTTCAGGAGAAGAAACTGTGTTTCATAGAGGGGAACTGACCTGCCCAAGATCACACTACCTTTTGGTTGGACTCTGTCTCAAACTTCCTCCTAGACCAATTTATCTACCACTTGACTATCTAAATAATTTTCCTCACAGGTCTGGCCATGTTGAACCCCTGATCAATGAGCTCCAGTGGCTCCCTATTTCCTCCAAGATCAAATGAAAAATACAGTGTTTAGAATTTAAAGAACCTCTGTAAAGAGCCCCTTTTTATCTTTCTAGTATTCTTACAGTCCCTTCCAAAACCTCTGTGATCTAGCTGTCTTAGCCTAGTCATTCTTCCTCTCCTATGACAATCTATGTCCCAGCTCTGTGCCTTTGGCTAGCTGTCTCTAATGCATGGGATATTCTCTCACCTCATCTCATGCTTCCCTGGTTTCCTTCAAGACAGCTCCAATCCACATTCTTCAGAAAGGCCTTTCCCAGTCCTCCTAACCCCAGTAACAACTGCTAGTGCTCTGAGATCATCTCCCATTTTTGCTGTATCTTGTATGTTCTTTGTTATCTCTCTGCCCATTAGAGTGGGAGCTCCCTGGGGGCAGGGGAATATTTAGTCCTTTCTTTATATCTCCAGGCTTTGTATCTCTGGTGCCCCACAAATAGTAAATGCTTACTAAATGTTTGTTGACTGACTGATAGAATTCATAAAGGGCAGAAACAGGACTAAAACTCAAGGTTCCTGGTTCTTCATCCAGGGCCCTTGCCTTTAGGACCATGCAAGGACCATTAGGAGTGGTTGCTGAAGAAATCATCTTGAAATATGTGCCTCCTAGCCTGTATGCCCTCCTCTGATGCACCAAAAGTTCCACTCTCCATTTCCTCTTCCCCCAGAAAGGAAGAGTGGGCTGAAGCTTCAAGTTGGGTTTAAAGCTAGCTGTTGCATGTTTTAAGTCAGGAAACAGTAAGAAGGGAAAATGTCCTACTCCTGCTCTCCCAGGTCCACAATTCCTTTTGATAATCTTCTTTCTCTATTTTCACATCAGGCAGTTGGCTTAGGATGTGCAGACCTTACTAAAGCTCACAGGGGTTCTTCCAAGAAGGCTTCAGCTCCCCCTGCTGAACAAATATGTAAATAGCTGCATTTCTGTTTTTTTTTTTTCTTTTTAGTCTAACCTATCTCAGGTGCCTGGTGAAATCTCAGAATCTCAGACACCATCTAAAGAAAAGGCCTCAGACGCCATCTAAGCAAGCCTATTCCTTCTACGACACACCCAAGGTGGTCATCTAGGCTTTGCCATTGAAAGGAAACTTCCTAACTGATGATTCAGGCCATTCCTCTGTTGGAGTACTCTTATAATGAGGAAGCTGATTTTTACCCCTAACAACATTAAATCTACATTTCTTTGTAATTATACTCATTGCTAATATGTCTGCTTTCTGAAGTCAAGTAGATTGTCTTCCATGAGATCACTCTATGAGTAATTGAAAGTAGCCATCATGCCCATCCCTGGCCCAAGAACTAAATATCCCCAGTTCCCTCACTCATTTCTCATCTGTCACAGACCCAAAGTCTTCCACCATTTATGTTGCCCTCTTCTTCATGTTGGTGCTAGAAGGCAGCCTAGAGATTAGGGAACTCAACTCCCCTGATTTTAAAGAGGAGAAAAACTAAGGTGTAAGAAGGTGAATTCACCTAATATCACAGAGGGATTTTAATCCATCTGTTCTGACTCCTGGAGCACTACAGGGAATCATGGAACCTTACAACATAGAAGTTATTTTTGTTGTTGTTCAGTTATTTTTCAGTTTATTCAACTGATCATGACCCCATACCAGATTTTCTTGGCAAAGATACGGGAGTGGTTTGCTATTTCCTTCTCCAGTTGAAAATTTATTCCATAAAACATAGAATTAAATGTTGGATCTGGAGGACCTGAGTTCAAATCTGGCCTCAGACACTTAACAGAAAACTAGCTGTGTGATCTTGGGCAAGTCACTTAACCCCAATCGCCCTATCTTCCCCCCTTCAAAAATAAAAGCAAAAAAAAAACATGTTGGATCTGGTAGGAACCTTAAAGACCATCTAGTTCAACTGGAGACCCTCATACATGAGACCCAAAGACCCTCATACATGCCAAGCTTAATGGTTCCCGAGATAACACAATTATAATCATTTCTTTGGTTCAAGAAATTGAATGCCCCCATTAAAATGTGTTACCTGGGGGCAAAAAAGCAATCTCTTAAGTCCTTCATGCCTGAATGTTTTACCTTCTCACCTCTGCCTCCTTACTTCCCTGGCTCCTTCATTGCAATTTTTCCCTAAATAAGACAAAGACCCATATTTTTAATGCCAGTTTTCTGGTGGTGCTATATATCTATGAGTCAAAGAGCAATATAGATAGCAAGTAATATAAATATTAACATTTCTTAAAGAGAAGTGGAGAAGCGTATTATTGGCATAAGCATGCCTCAAAATAATATCCCCCCAGAGTGAATTAGAAATAACTAAAGAAAGCCATGAAATAAATACATGGGCAAAAAAGAAGATGGGTTAGTCACATGATGAGTGAAGCACTACTAATGGACAGACCATGTGCTGTGCTGTGAAGACAAAGCAAGAAAGACCCCACAACATGGTGGATGGATCTCTGGGGTAAATTTATGGAAGGATATAGACAAAAGTTGCCCAGGATAAGTTTAGAGTTTTTACAGTCTCTATCCATAACCCATTTCTATGTTCAGTTACTCCCCCGGTTTTCCCCTAAATCTAACCCAATCTGCAATGATGTAACAATTTGTAGGCATTTCATTTTGGACAGTAGAAGAACATGAACCTGAAAAGAGGAACCTGCCTTTTATATTCACCTGTCATGTCTAAATGCACCATTAACAGTCTGGACTCTCTCTCTGTCTCCTTTTCTCATTCTCTCTCTCTCTCTCTCTCTCTCTCTCTCTCTCTCTCTCTCTCTCT
>NW_027187460.1:15299533-15303796 GCF_028583685.1 Petaurus breviceps papuanus | reverse complement strand
TCTCTCTCTCTCTCTCTCTCTCTCTCTCTCTCTCTCTCTCTCTCTCTTTGTCTGTCTCTCTCTCCTCCTTCTCAGAGGCTTAACTGAAACACTACCTCTTCTCTATTCCCAAGCACTCTAAGCTCTAATTCTAGCTTACTTTGCAGTTTTATACCAATCCCACAGAACACAAGTGACACCCTAGATAATATAATCTGGCTTCCTATTGGACCTAGAGAGGTGTCCAGGTATTCTTGATTTGTAACCAACCTGTTTGTACTGGAGAATGTATCAAGGCATAGAATCCTATCACGTTCTTAAAGTGGTATGGAGGCATTTTCTAGGCCTTAAAATCCATTTTTCAAAATGACCATAATAATCTCAAGTAACAAATGTAGAAAAAAAATACATTGAAAACCCTGACATTGTCACAGAGATGACACACATTTAAAAAACTTAATTAATACCAGTAGCCATTCACATGAGCACTTAAAAAGAGAAATTTCTGCATCATGGAGCTGGAGGGAACTATAGCATTAAACATTAGAAGTGTAAGGAACTTTAGATCATAGAACGTCAGAGCTGGAAAGTACCTTAGAGGACACGTAGGAGTCTCAATCCCTTATTTAACAAATATGAAAAGTGAGGCTGAAGCAGAGGCAGTGACGCCTAATGATTTACTAGTTAGAGTCAAATCCAAGAGAATATATTTATTTATCCAGAGGACATTATAGTAAGTTTCTCCAGTCCACAGAATAGTGCTATGTATTTCCTTATCTCCATTATGATGTTATATTGGACACTCTCTATGGTCCCTCCTCAACCTTATGGAGAACTACTCCCCTAGCTCCTACTCATCTGCTGCTGAAAGAAAAGAAAGTCATGAAAACTTAGATTGAGTCCACTACAAATATCTGTTAATAAATTCACCTAGGCCCTCTCTATAGGCAAAGCAATCCTTTTACAATACATCAACTTTCCCAAACCTTTCATACCTCCTCAAAGCACCCATAGCTTCCTCTACCTCCACTCACTCAGCTGAGGACCTTGCTTCATATTTCACTGAAATAAAGGGGGTTCTTCCCAGAGAAATCTCTCTTTTCTCCTGTTCCTTATTTCCTATGATTCAGATGAAATCTGCCACTATTTTCTCCTTCATCCTCTAACCTCCTCCTCATATATAAAGAAGCAGCATGTGTTCTTGCCCAGGCTAACCTCTTTATATGTGCAAGTGATCCCATTCCATCCTTTCTTCTAGAGAAAATCGCCCTCACAGCCATCCTCACTCCCTCATTCATCTTTGATCTCTCTGTGTCTCCTGGCTACTTCCCTTAATGTCCACAAACATGCTTGTGTCTCTTCCATATTAAAAATAAGAATAATAATGACCTTACTTGGTCCATTCAATCCCTACTTGCTGTCATTCTCTAGCTCTCCTCCCTTTCATGGCTAAACTCCTTGAGAAGGCCTACAATATAGATCCCTTCATTTCTATTCACTATCTTCTGAATTCTCTGCAGCTTGGCATCTGACATCATCATTCAACTGATACTGTTTTCTACAAAATGACCAGTGTTCTCTTAACCACCAAATCTAATGACCTTTCCTCAGTCCTCACCCTTCCCTCAGTCCTCAGCCTCAGCCTTTGATGTTGCAAATAGCCTCTTCTCCATAATAGTCTATTTCCTCTAGGTATCTGTGACACTACTCTTTTGCTGGTTCTCCTCCCTACCTCATTCCTTCAGTCTCCTTTGCTGGATCTTCATCCAGATTCAAATCTCCAGGTTCAAATCTAAAATTCTCTGTTTGGCTTTCAAAGCCCTTCAAGGCCCATCTAATCCTTTTCTGCCTTTCCAGTCTTCTTAGACCTTACTCCCCTCCAGACACTCTTTAATACAGTAACATTGGCCTCTTTGTTCCTCCTAACACATGACTCTCCATCTCCCAACTCAGTAAATTTTCACTGACTGTCCAACCATGTCTACAACTCTATCCCTCCTTATCTCCATGTGCCAGCTTCCCTGTTTTCCTTCAAGTCTCAGATAAAGTTCTACCTTCTTCAAGAAGCCTTTCCTAGTCTTCCTCATTCTTAGTTCCCTTCTTTGGAGACTATCTTCAATTCATTCTGTATATATCTTGTCTGTTCATGTTTTTTTTAATATACTTTCTTCCTTACTGTACTGTGACCTTCTTGAGAACAGGAATTTTCTACTTAGAACATAGAACACATAGTTAGCCTTTAAAGGTGACTGACTGGCTAACAGTTGACTGGTTGCAATGGGAATAGAGAGGAAGAGAGAGATATGAGAGATGTTCTAAAGGAAAAACCATCAAGACAAGGTGACTGAATACAAGAATGGAGGAAGAGAGAAGTAAAAAAATTACATCAAAGTTTGAACATAGAAGTTTGAGATAATGGAAGATTCATTGAGAGAAATAGTAAAACTCTAAGAAGGAGGAGATAGAAAGAAAAAGAAAGAAGATATGCTTGATTTTGGACTTGTGAGTTTAACTCAGTGGATAAAGACAAATCCAGGCAAAACTGCCCTGCAGGAAGTGAGATATGTGTCTGGAGCTCCAAAGAGAGATAAGAACTACCTATACAGATTCAGTGGTCATCAGCATAGAGGTGGTAGTTAAAGCTTGGGAGGACTGGGAGGGAGAAAGTGATCATGAATGAAAAGAGTGTAAGGAAAGAAAAAGGGTCCACATGGGGATGAAATTGAGAAATGCTTACATTAAGGGTTTGTGAAGAAATACTAACAATGAAGTGAAGAGCAAAGAAACAATTCAAGAGATGGAAATGAAAGGAGAGTATGGTATATGTGACAAGGGAGGAAAGTATCTAGAATGGGGGAGAATTTTTAGATTATTTTTATATTTCAAGTAATAATGGTCCTTCCTACTACTCACTTCCACATTAAGAAAAAAAAATAACCAAAAATCAAATCCTTTAGTATATATCTATATAGTTGGGGAAAACAAATTCCCTCAGTGGCATGGCTGAAAACGTATGTCTCTTTCTACATTTTAAGTTCATCTCCTCTCCCTTAGGAAGTGAGTGTAATTTCATCTTCTTTTATTTGAACATTCATCATTGCATAGATCAGAGTTCTAATTTTTCAAAGTTTTTTATAACATAATCATATAAATTGTTCGCTTAGTTCTGCTCAATTTACTCTGCATCCTTTCAGAAAGATCTTCCCAGTTTCCTCTGAAATTGTCTATTTCATCATTTCTTATGACATAATAATATTCCATTATATTCATATGCCAAAATTTGTTTAGCAGTTCCCCAGCAGAAAAGCAAAATTAGTTTTCAATTTTAGGCTACCATGAAAAAGAGCTCTATAAATGTCTGAATATATAGATGCATTTTCTCCTTTATTTCTTTGGGGTATAGCCCACTTAATGATATGACTATGTTAAAGCATATGCACAGTTTGACACCTCTGTGAGTATAATTCCAAATAACTTTCCTGAGTGGCTGGACTAATTAACAGCTTGACCAAGAGTATAATAGTGTACCTCTTTTCACAGCCACTTCAACATTTGTCATTTTCCTCTTTTGTCATCCATACCAGTCTATGTTTGAGGTCGAACCTCAAAGTTGTTTGGTTTTTTTTTTAGTTTTCATTTTTCTGAATATTAATGATTTAGATCTTTTTGACATATCATTGTTGAAAACTTTAAATTATTCCTTTTAAAATTGTCTTCATATCCTTTGACCATTGATCTATGGGAAATTGGTCTTAACCATATAAATTTGAATCAGTTCCTCATATAACTTGGAAGTGAGACTTTTATCAAAGAAAAAATATTGCAAAGATTTTTTTTCTCAGTTGCTGCTTCCTTTCAAATATTTACTACATTTTTGACCAAAAGTATCCAAAACAAACCCTTTTTAATTTGCATTATATATATACATATTATATATGTGTGTATGTGTGTGTGTGTGTGTGTGTGTGAGTGTGTGTGTGTGTATACTGGGAGCTAGGGATACAAAGGGATGCAAAAGATAGTCCCATTCTCAAGAAGTGGGCCTAACAGGATAAATTTAATGGAGGGGGAACTATGTACAAACAGGATAAATAGGGGATAAATTGTAAAAAATCAGCAGAAGGAAAGCAAATTAAGAGGAATTGAAAAAAGGCTTCCTGTATAAAGTGGGATTTTAGCTGAGACTTAAAGTTAGGAACCTAGGAGGTGTGAGAGAGAGAGAGTGAGAGAGAGAGAGAGAGAGAGAGAGAGAGAGAGAGAGAGAGAGAGAGAGAGACACAGAGA
>NW_027187460.1:15296270-15299433 GCF_028583685.1 Petaurus breviceps papuanus | reverse complement strand
GAGAGAGAGAGAGAGAGAGAGAGAGAGAGAGAGAGAGAGAGGAAGAGAGAGAGAAAATATTTCATGTTTCAAGGACAGCCAGTGAAAATGGCTAGGGTCAAAAAATGATGGAGTATCTTGTTTGAGGAACAGGAAGGAAGCCAGTATCATAGGAAGGAGAGCACATGGTGGGGGGTGTGGGGAGGAAAGAGTAAGACCTAAGAAGATTAGAAAGGGGAATGAGTTACAAAGGGCTTTAAAAACCAAATGAAAGGGTGGCCAGGTAGCACAGTAAGTAAGAGCACTGGCCCCAGTGTCGGGATGACCTGGGGAATGGAATCCGGGCTCAGACACTTAGCACCCACCCAGAAACAACTGGCCCTGTAACCTTGAGCAAGTTACTTAACCCCAATTGCTTAGGGGCGGCCAGGTGGTTCAGTGAGCCTTGGTGTCAGGATGACCAGGGCATCGAATCCGGGCTCAGATACTTAGCACCAAACCCAGAAATAACTGGCTGTGTAACCTTGAGCAAGTTATTTAACCCCAATTGCTTTAAAAAAAAAAACAAATGAAGGGTGCTATATTTGATCCTGGAGGTTATAGGGAGTCACTCGAGTTTGCTGAGTAGGGGGTGACATGGTAAGACCTATATTTTAGGATGATCACTTTGATAGCTTAGTAGAGGATGGACTAGGGAGACTTGAAGCAGGTAGACACACCAGCAGACTATTGTGAAAGTTCAGGTATGAAGTAATCAGGGCTTGTATCAAGGTAGTAGCAGTTATTCATGAGGGTAAATGTCTGGATTTGCAAGTGAATTGGATTTAAGTGAGGAAGAACTGCACAAGGTAATCAGTCTCATTCTCTTTCCAGAATCATTAGAGTCCAGTGATATAGCAGCAAGCACCCCAGCATACCCAGGCTGGCTGCTAGCACAGGTTCTTTGATCTGCTTTTCTAAAGGAAAGCAACTCAAAAAGGGTTAACAATCTTATTTTAATCAAACATATATCATTTACTTAGTTCAGGGAGAAAAGTCAGCACCCTGAACTTCAGAAAATACAAACAGAAGTTAAAAGCAGATAAAAAAAAACCACAGATAGAGAAAATAATACAATTCAGCAGACTAACAGAGAGGGCTTCCAACTGTCAGAACATTACATCCATACCTAGTTAGTTACCAGAGAGAGAAGCACTGACATCTGGGTTTTCAAAGTTCTATCATATAGGATACCTATTTCTTCATTGGAAGATTCCAGCATAAGCAATAAGATCTGTCTAATGGTTTTGCAAGAAATAGCATTCATTGGGGCAACTAGGTGGCACAGTGGATAGAGCACTGGCCCTGGAGTCAGGAGGACCTGAGTTCAAATCCAGCCTTAGACTTTTAACACTTACTAGCTGTGTGACCTTGAACAAGTCACTCAACCCCAATTGCCCTGCCTTCCCCCCTCCAAAAAAAGCCAAAAAAAAAAAAATAGAAATAGCATCCATTTACCTGAGCCCCCAAAATGGAAGTGTTGGGGAAAAAAAAGTTGGATTCCTACGATGGTAAATGGGAAGATTTAATTTGCAAATTAGTCCAAATAATAAGAAGTAGCCAAACAGAGACGCAGAGGCAGGCCCAGAAGGCGCGGCTTGGCCGGAAGACGCAGAGGCAGGCCCAGAAGGGGCCTGATCAACCCCAAGTGCAAGTCTTCCCACCAACCACAAGGTCCACTACCAGGCCTATCACCAAAGGGCTGGGACTGGAAAGAGCAAGGTAAAAATTCTAAATAAAATACTAGCAAAAAGACTACAGCAACTTATTTCAAGAATAATACACTTTGATCAGGTAGGATTTATTCCAGGAATGCAAGGATGGTTTAATATTAGGAAAACCATCAGTATAATTGATCATATCAACAATAAAACTATCAGAAACCACATGATCATCTTGATAGATGCCGAAAAGACTTTGAACAAAATAAAACATCCATTCCTATTAAAAACATTAGAAAGTATAGGAATAAATGGAGCCTTCCTTAAAATAATAGGTAGAATCTATTTAAAGCCATCAGCAAGTATTATATGTAATGGGGAGAAGCTAGAAGCATTTCCCATAAGATCAGGGGTGAAACAAGGGTGTCCACTATCACCCTGCTTATTCAATCTGGTACTAGAAATGTTAGCAGTAGCAATTAGAGAAGAAAAAGAAATCAAAGGAATCAACTTAGGCAAAGAAGAGACCAAGCTATCACTCTTTGCAGATGACATGATGATATACTTAGAGAATCCTAGAGAATCAAGTAAAAAACTACTTGAGACAATAAATAAATTTGGCAAAGTTGCAGGATATAAAATAAACCCACATAAATCCTCAGCATTCCTATGTATTTCCAATGAAATTCAATGGCAAGAGATAGAAAGAGAAATCCCATGTAAAGTTACTGTAGACATTATAAAATATTTGGGAATCTACCTGCCAAAACAAACCCAGCACCTGTATGATCATAACTACAAAATACTTTTCACACAAATAAAGTCAGATCTAACTAATTGGAAAAATATCAATTGCTCGTGGCTGGGTCGAGCTAATATAATAAAAATGACAATTTTACCTAAATTAAATTATATATTTAGTGCCATACCAACTAATTTACCAAAAAACTACTTTATAGAGCTAGAAAAAATAGTAACAAAATTCATTTGGAAGAATAAACGGTCCAGAATATCAAGGGAATTAATGAAAAGAAATGCTAGGGCAGGTAGACTAGCTATACCAGATTTCAATCTGTATTATAAAGCAGCAGTCATCAAAACTACTTGGTACTGGCTGAGGAATAGAGGAGTGGATCAATGGAATAGATTAGGCACATGAGATTCAGAAGTCAATGACTATAGTAATGTATTGTTTGATAAACCTTCAAACCCTGGTTTTTGGGATAAGAACTCACTATTTGACAAAAACTGCTGGGAAAACTGGAATATAGTATGGCAGAAACTGGACATAGACCATTATCTAACACCATATACCAAAATCAAGTCTAAATGGGTGCATGATCTAGGTATAAAGGTTGATACTGTAAGCAGTCTCCTAAAACAAGGAATAGTTTACCTGTCAGCCTTGTGGAGAGGGAAAGACTTTATGACTAAACAAGAATTAGAGAACATTATAAAATGTAAAATGGATAATTTTGACTACA